>NC_056747.1:504999252-505299252 GCF_019279795.1 Protopterus annectens | reverse complement strand
ATTTGGAGGCCAGTACCAGCTCCTCAGTGGGGGGAGCAGGCGACTTGCAGGGTGTAAGCGAGAGGCTTGCACGAGTGGAAGGGTAACTAACTCAGTTGGTGGCTATATTGACCCAGCCACACACCAATTTGTCCGTAGTTTCTTCCCTTGAACTGAATGGAATGGAATCATTGCCGAGCAACCAGGAGGCATTGTCTAAACTACTTGGACGTCCCATGTCATTTCCTGAACCGTTACCAGTCTCTCAGGTGCCTCCCGAGCGGAGGGGAGAGAATTTGGATGTAAGGAACAAACATCAAGACATTACGAGTCAGGAAAATTGAGGGGAAATGCATTTACCTACGGGGGCGACAAACTGTTCAAGTGGGAGGAACGAAACTACTATCAACGAAAAACAAGGTGACTTCTAATTCAGGTTCTAGTGGTGTTAATAACACCGGAAACACTTCTGAGACTGTACAATGAGGGGGCATTCATGGTGTGGGTGAATGGCTAAATAGTAAATGTGATTTTGCTGACAGGTGTACGGACTTTGGCAGGACACTGAATAAAGAAAATGTGAACAGTTACAGTACCAACGTTGAACTGTTATACGATTTGATGTTTAGATACAAAGTCCTGTATATGGATAATTGTTACCTTAATGAATGCATTGGGAGGGATATTGTGCCTAAGGGGTTGCGTATTTACAAATATCCCAACAATGTAGGGGAGGGTAGTGTATTTCATAAAGAGTTGCTAAAAATTTTTAATAACGTTGGATTGAACATATCAACAATAATGTGAGAGAAATGGACATGTTCAAGAAAATTGACAAAATTAACCATGACATAGTTACTGACCTCTTGTTTACAGTGGAGGCTGAAAAACTAAAATACTGCAAGGTTAAGGATAAAATTGAGGACAAATGTAAATACATTCAAGAAAGAAAATGTAAAAAATAGGAAAGGGACCTAGTGGAGTATAGGGAACAACGTTCCTATCCTAAACCTAAGACCAATTTTAGGAGACAACAATGGAACAACACCCAAAATGTAAGGGGAATGAACCCTGGGAGAGAAATGTGATGCTGAATGGAATACTGAAGGGGATTTTATGAATTTCCAAGGAGTAGGTGGTCAGGGGGAGTATGTTCCGGACGACCCTTTAGAATTTCCCCCACTAAGGAGGTCAGAGAGAACCAAACAACAGACACCAGTGAATTACCAGTACTCCGGGAGGGGGGGGGGGTCAACAGAAGGGGAGGAGGTATTAACTTTGAATGTTCAAAACTCTAGTATGACACACGATATGCTTAATGATGAATGTATTGTGGTGGATGGGTCTAGACACAGGTATCAGGATTTTAGTATATTTAATTATGGTTATTTAGACATATATTTCAGCTTATTTAGCAAAGGACTAAAATTTGTACCCAGTACTGGGAGTAGTATTTTGAATGTTTTAACAGACTTGAAACTATTTTTGAGGAAAAAGAATCTAGAACTTATCTTACAAAATAATGGCTTAAATGGACATCCTATTAAGAAAAAGAGTACATATAATCCACCTCTCCACCCCCAGTTAAAGAACTTTGAGACCCAGGTTGAATTAGAGCTCAGACACTGCCTTAGTAATTCTAGTAGACATTACAACCTGAGTAAGGAGGAAAATTAATTACTAAATTCCTTGAGGGGGAACGTGAACATCAGGGTTATGAAGCCAGACAAGGGGGGGAAGGGTGGTCATTATGGACAGTATTATGTACTCAGCCAAAATGTTGGACATGTTCAACAATACGGACAGGTACACTAGGGTGTCCCGTAATGAAATTAATGTGGCATATAAAAAAATTAATTTTATGCTTAAGGAAATAGTTAGGGATGACACGATTAGTTCAAAAGTATATCAATATTTGGTTTTGGACAGACCAAAACTCCATTCCATCTTTGGTATACCCAAGGTCCATAAGGATGTGGACAACCCATCTCTCAGACCAATAGTGGCAGCAACAGGATCTAAAACCTACCTGTTAGCTAAATATTTGGACTTTAGGCTCAAAAAGGTGTGGTCTGAGAAGGTGGGTATCCTTTAGAATACTTGGGATTTCTTAAGAAGTGCTAGAGGTAATTTATATCAGGAAGATCTAATATTCGTTACAATGGACATTCAGGACTTATTTAATGTTATACCCCACAATGTAGGACTAGAGTGGTTTGAAGAAGCACTTAGAATCAAGGGCAGCATAGACATTGACACTATTATGGCACTTGTAGAACTTATGGATATAGTGCTTAAACATAAGTTTTTGTTCTCTGAGGGTGAGTTCTTCAAGCAGATTAGCGGGGTAGCCATGGGGGCCAGTTGTGCCCCCATGTATGCAAATTTAGTTTTGTCCACATGGGAGGAAAAATATCTATTCCATTCTGAATATTCACAGTACTGGAGTTACTATAGATGTTATTTGGACGATATCTGTACCTTTTGGACCAGACCTGAATCTACATTATATGAATTAATTGAATATGTGAACAATACTACAGAATTTTAAAAGTTTACGTATGTTATTTCTCATGAGAAAATTCAGTATTTGGATGTGCTAATAGAAAAGTTTTCAGGGGAAAAAATGTTTAAATTAAATGTGTATAGAAAGGAAACATTTTCGAACTTTTACTTGTTTTTCACTAGTGCCCACTCCCTTTAGTCAAAAGAGGGGAATTGTAAAGGGACAGTTTATTAGAAGTTGTAGAATGACTTCTTTAGATGAGGATTTTACGGTAGAAAGCAACAAATTGAGAAGGATGTTTTTAGAAATAAAATACCCTTTGAGGCTAGTGGAAGAAATTGAGTATGAAGTGAGGAATGAGAGGAGAGGTAGATTTATCCCTATTTTAGGGATACCCGAAGTAGTAGGGGTTCATGATGTTAACACTGGGTCCACTGAAACCAACTGGAACAGCAATTTTGTCTTGAATTTCAGTAGTAATGTTCACCATATTAGGGATATTGTTTCCTGGAATTGGGAGAGGTTAGGAAATTATTCGGACCTGGAGCAGTTATTCAAGGACCCCTTGAAATTCACATATAGGAAGGGCAAAAATGTTAAGGATAGGTTACAGAATCACAAAACAAAACAGGGTAGGCAAAGGAAAGGTACATACAAGTGTGGTTCTTGTACACAATGCCCTTATGTACTTTAAAGAAAAAGTATGAACTTAATACATTCCTAACTATCCACTTACCTTAACCCGCACCCTAACCCTAAGGTCCGTAACTATCGCACATATGCCCTACGAAACTATACACAAACAAACTAATACACACACATACAGTTAACAAAACCCAACCCTACACTACACCATACATACATTCCTTCTTATCCACTTACCTTAACCCGCATCCTAACCCTAAGGTCCATAACTATCGCACCACAGTAGAGGAAACAGCAAAGCCATGGAATGGCCCACCGAAATCTAGCCCTAGGTAAGAATTCGATGTTCCGGGGCTTCGCTGTTTTCATCCTTCGATGTAGTGGGTTCGATATTATAACAGAAGTTTTACAAGTTTGATGTTATAATATAGACCCAGTTAGTAAGGAGGTAGCCAACAGTTATGTAAGTGGGGTGTATGTTAGTTGGGGATTAATTTACTTACTGTCAACCTCTGTCCAGAGACATGGGAGCCAGGCCAGGGGAATTTCCCATCGAATGATCAAAGTTTCTTCCGAACAGGGTCAGGGAGGGACGAACTCTGTTTCATGCAGATGGGGAGATTATTCCATAGCATGGGGATCCTTTGAGACACGTGTCCGTCACTCCGGCAGGTTCTATTTATATTGCAGACCATGCTCGGGTCCTTTGATCTATTGTTTCTGGTGCTATTTGTCTTGTGGATGTGCAAGAGATCCATCAGAGCTGGATCTGAGGATGCCTTGCATGCAGGGTATAGAGCTAAGCTGTAGTAGAAGAGTGAGCACAGAGACATGACCTTAAGGGGATCTGTGCAGGACAGGGTAGTCATATCCTGGATTCTCCTACTGAGGAACCTTTGAGGGAATTCCAACTGTTGCAAGTGCCTGGCTATGCACATGCCAAAGGGGGGCATTTACTTAGCCCTTATCAGGCCCATCACTGAGTATGAGTGGATCCTATTACTTCCTTGGACGTGGATGCCATACCCTTGCTTATCAGATGGGTGGCCTACAATGATTTTCTTACCATCTTGGCTATGTGCTGGTTGTACTGTCTACATATGTTCCCAGATCCCAAACTATCAGGTCAGCTCTTTGGGGTGTTTTACTGATGAAGTAATTAACTGAATGGCTGCTTTCCCAATGAGCACTATAATGCATTTGTTTGCACTGATTTTTAATCCATGGTTTTCACACCAGTCATTTGTTTGTGTTAGACCCTTTTGTAGAATGCTGATGTCATGGGGAGGACGTGACTTACAAGAAGTAGAAGCTAAACAGGTGCAGGCCCAACACAGAGTAATGGGGTAGTCTGCTGGTGACTAGTCTCTTGGTGGAGGTGGTCTCACTGATCCTGACTTTTTGGGTCCTATCTTAGAGTTAGTTGGTAATCCAGTGAGTTGTGTACGGATTTAAGCCTAGTTCTGAGAGTTTGCCAACAATACCTGAGTGGGGTATTGTATTGAATGCCTTGGCCAGGTCAGGGTAAGCAGTATGCACTGTTTTCCCATTATCCATAGCCATGGTGACCCCCTGGAAGAAGTCTACCAGGTTAAGCAGGCAAGACATTCCTGTAACAAAGCCAAACTGGGATGAGTCCAATGTCTATAGGGTGCCAACGTCCTTGCTGACCATTTCCAAGAAGAATCATTCCATGGCTTTGCATATTAGAATTGTCAGACTGATGGGTTTGTAGTTCCAGTGGTCAGTTGATGGTACACCCTTATGAACAGGGCTGACCACTGTAGCTCTCCATACACCTGTCACATAACTTGTTTTAAGGCTGTAGTTGAGGAGTGCCTCAAGTAGCCCTGCTAGGTAATGTTTTAGGCTAGTTAGGAGGTGACCAGGGACACTGTTGAGGCCCACTGAATCAGCATTTTTGGCCTTAAGCAAAAACCTCCAGGACTTGCTCCTTGTTGATAGTTGGGTGGGGGGATATGCTAGTAGGGATTTCATAGGGAGTAGTGTAGGGAGTTGAGGGGTGGAGTTACAGCTACATTTATCAGGCAATATATTTGCTATGTTATCCTGGAAAGGTTGTGCCATTTACCACCAGTTCTGCACACTGTTGAGTCTTACCTTTAAGATTCCTGAAGTAGTTGAAGAAGGTCTTGTAACTGTCCTTAGCCTTGATGGCTATCCTGACCTTGTAAGTGGCCTTGCTGGACTTTGTTAGACCTCTTAGTGTCTTATTTAGTTGAATCAGAGAGAGCTGTTGTCTCTGTGAGAGTTGCTCTTTCTAATTTTTGCCATGACTTTTTTTTATATAGCCTATTATGCTATGGATTCCACCATTGTGGTTTGTTTTTGTTGGTAGATCTTGGCTTACTTGAAGAGATGGCAGCTGCGATGCAGCCATTTACATGTTTGTACAAGGTTTTTGTACATAATTCTGCATGGGTAGCAGTGTTCTCGACGGCTGGGGGAGCAGTGAATTTTATCAAACTGTCACTTAATAAGATGTAGTCTGTTTAGTATAGTTCCAAACTGTTATGGGTTTAGCTGAGTTTCTCAGGTTGAATTACATTTCAAGAGAGATGGCTCTGTGGTCAGACATGGGGGAGAGTACAACACTCCAGGGCATCATCCTGTTTAACCACCTAGAGTTGTATTTGCTGCTAACATAGATTGAGACACCTCCACCTTTAGCCTCTGTCTGTGCTGCTGTTGGTGTAAATGTATGGAAGGCACTTCAGTCTTCCACTGCCAGAGCACTTTCTATGGTTTCCAATCAAGTCTCGGTAACAGTACATATGTCTACATTCTCCAGAGCGAGGAGAGCTTGTATGGTGTGGAGTTTCTTGTTTAGGCTCATAGCATTGAGCAGCAACACCTCAAGGTTGCTTTGAGTTTTTTTTTTTTTTTGCTATATTGCTAGTTTTGTCATTGCCTAAAAAAGGCTGTAAGGGGACGGATAGAGTTTTAGCCAATATCTGAAAGCTCTGGGGAGTATAGGTGCAGACTGTGCTTGGTACAGCAAAGTGGTCTGTTAACCATATCCTCCCACATGCTGACAGTGTATTTTCCTGGAGTGACACTAGAAACTAAGCCAATTATTAAAATTGTTAATAAAATTGTTTTAATGTATTGTTGTTAATTGCCAATAGATGGCAGTATGATATTGTTTTACAGCACATTAACTATAGGTAAAGTAACTTATGGTTTAATTTTATTTTTATTTTATTTATCGATGGAATAGTATTTAATGTTTTGCACATGGAAGTGTTTTATGGAATGAACTATGTATTTCTTATATTACGGTTTCTTCATTAATCATTATTCAGTTTAACATTACACAGACTGGTCAATTCCTGTTTTCCGTGAAATTTTACTTCTTTTTTAACACTTTTATCAAATTATCACTTAAGAAATAGGCAAGCATACATTTATATAAAAGAAAGTAAATTATATTAACATGCTTCCAGTTACAAATGTTATACATCACATGTTCTTTTGTATAAATATCAATCCAATGTTACATAAAGTACTCAATTCCTGCCTTCCTTTAAATGTCATTCTTCCATAAGAACATTCTCCATGTTTTGTTTCCACAATTTCCATTTATTTCCATGCAATTTACTTCTATGCTTTTCTAAAGATCCCACTTCCAAATTTTAACTTTGTTATAATATTCAGTTCTTCAAATACAATTAGTTTAGACTTTGATTTCCATTTTCTAGTAATTGCTTTTTTGGCAGACACTAGAATTAGATTTAGCAATGCCTTACTAAGTCAAGGGAATTAAGATCCTGTGTCCCAGCTTAAAAGAATCATTTCCATAGTCACACCCATTTGCTCATCCGGTATTTCTGACAGAGTATTCCGTAGGGAATTTTTTAAAGTCTGACAATTCACTACACTCCCAAAACATAGGTTCCCAGCTATCTCTTTCTCCCCCATCACACCTCAAACATTTAACATTTACCTGAGGAAAAATTCTTTGGAGTCTCCTTGGGGTATAAAAATATCTACGCAAACACTTCCAAGCAAAAATCTTATTATCTTCTAAACTTTGTTGCATACTTGGGTGTGATGCATATGTCCTTCCATTGTTCCCTTGCAAACTGCCTATCCAGTCTCTCTTCCCAATGTTTTCTAACCTCTTCTGATTGATTCTTAAAGTTATCATGCAATATTTTAGATATCATACTAATTATCCTTTTTTAACAGGGAGCTTCTATTCTAAATTCACCTAAAAACTCTACCAGAGCAGGTCTTTCATTTAGGAATCCCCTATTCCTTTTTCTTTGCGTATATTGTGATATCAGTCTCTGGTAGGAAAGGCAGACTCTAGCCTGCAGTCCAAATAGCTTCCTTGTCTCATCCCATTCTATTACCTTTTCCTCTCTAGTTATTTGCTCCCAATCCTTTGGTCCCTTTGCCAGTTTTCTCCAGTAAATTCCAGACCTCTCTTGTCTATTCTCTGTACCCATATTGCAGTCATCCCTATCGTGAAAATGTCTTTTTTTCATTCTCGTGTTGGCTTAGTTTTTAGAACTTTCTGCTACTTTATGAATATAATATTCTTTACGGCTGTTGTTACTCTCCTTAAGGATTGCCATCTAAAATCCAATTTTCTCCTTATTTCTTGATTTTTCCCCCGTTTCATCATCTTTTTCCACTTTGAATTATAGCTTTCTGTTTGCGATATGTATATGAGCCTTAACTGTGCTCTAAAATATCCCTTCAAATAAAGTAATCCTAAACAACCTTGTTCTATTGGAAGGATCAGCTTATTCCACTTGATTCTTGCCCTCTTCCCCTCCCAGATACATTCCTTCAAATCTTTATTAATTATTGTCCACAACTTCTCCTCTAGTTGATAAGAATATGCCTGGCCTGCATATAGAACTAAAGGGACTAAAAACATGTTCACTGCCTGTATCTTGTTATTCATACCCTTAAACATGACTTTCCAGTTTCTCGGTTTTTGTATTATCTTTTTAGTCTTTTTCCACATACTCTTAATAGAGTAACTGAAGTCTTTTTAATCCATACTCCTAAATACTTAATTTTATTGTGTCCCCATAAATATGTGTATTGCTGAACCAATTCATGTCAGGGTACATAATTTACAGCTATACCCTTTATTTTATCTTCGTTAATTCTGTATCACAAAAACTTGAAATGGTCTCAAAATGTTTAATAACACCGAGATGTCCTCTTCTGGTTTTATCTGGTGAAATATTATTGTCTGCAGATAAAGCAAACTTTTCTTGATTACCATACCAATTATATCCTTGATTTTCTGAGTCTCTTATTTTCCTTGCCAATGTCTCTAAATATAAAGCAAATAAAGGAGAAAATAGACAGCCATGTCTGGTTCCTCTGTTCAGACACAATTTATCAATAAAGAACCCTCCCACTTTAATTCTTGCCACCGATCCCTCATATATCCCCCAAATTATCTTTATTATTGCTTCAGGGAATGCAAACACTTATATTGCCCTACTCATAAAATCCCAGATTACCCTGTTGAATGCTTTCTCTGCAATAAGACCCACCTACAATAACAGTATTTTCTTACATTCTGCTTCCTTCTGGATCATTGTTTTATTAATGTTGTCAAATGTTTGTCTCCACAAAACTGCACTGATCCATGTCTATTAATTTTGGCAACACCTATGCTATTCTTTCAACTAGTATAGTTATAAACATTTCATAATCATGGTTTTAAAATTGAAATGGGCTTAAATGAAGCTGGGTCTGATGGGTCTTTACAGTCTTTAGGTATTACAGTCACTAAAGCTTTCTTCCAGGATGTTGGGGCTTCCCCTCCTTTTAAAATACTGTTAAAACAAAATTTTCTAGATTTTTATTATTTTTCCCTCTTATCTTACAAACTTCCACAGGAATACCATCTATTCCTGGAGACTTTCCTGCAGATTGATTATATGTCACCATCTTTATCTCATCTCCTCCTATCTTAACAGTTAATTATTGAGCCTCATCTACCTCTAACCATGGTTTAAGTCTCTCAAAAATCTTTCTATTTGTGCTCTTTGATTTCCACATTTCTCTGATTTATAAAATATTCATAACATTTCTGAAATATCTCTAATATCTCTGTAGGATCTCTGGATATTCTTCTTGTTACTGACTTCTTATGTTTGGCAACAGCCCTTTCTACTTTCTGTTGCCTAAATTTTTGTGCTTTAGTGTTATTATCAAAAACCAGCTGCTTAACAGCAATCTTTCTAAACAAATGCATATTATCCAGATACTCCCTTATTACTTGCACACACTCTACAGTTGCACCTCTTCTTGTTCTGTTATATTCTCCTTATTCTGCAATACTTTAACCTTTGTCAGCCCCTGTAAAATAATTACTGTTATATTTAACCATATTTACTTTTCTTTATTTATACCCTAATTTTAAACTCCCACTTTTATTTTATCTCACTTACTAGCCATAACTTATAAAGACATTTCTATCTTCTCTAATAGCCCTCAAATAATTTCCACCACCCATTCCTTAAATTCCTCTCTTTTTAACAAGTAGGTAGGGAAGTGCCTGCATCTAATTTTTATTTTATTACCTTGCATTTTATCTTAGTTTTTAAAGCTTTCAATTAAATGTACATGTTCCTGTGAAGTATAATTTTTGTCTAGTCTAATCCAGTTATTATACCTTGGAGAATAATATTTAAAATCTCTCAGAGTTCCTTCTACTGAATTCATGTCTTCCATACCAAACATTTTCAAAAACGTCTTCAGAAATCTACCCTGTTTTATATTCCCTTCCAGGGCCCTTGATAAATCCTCACTGTTGCGAATCAAGTTCCAATCCTCACCTATAAGTAATATTCCCTGCTGAGAGCTGATTATTTCTCCTGAAACTTTCTTCAGCACAGCAGCTTTAGATGGAATATAAATATATACCAATATAATCCTCCCCCCTTTCCAGTAGCTCTTTACTACCACAAATCTACCGTTATCATCTTTTTTCTTCTTCTGTCACTATTGGAGCTCCTTTAGCAATTAGCTAAGTACTCCCCTTTTTCTTCATCCATGATATTCTGCTGACTACCTCTCCTGAAATCCTTTCTTTATCTAATTCACATGCTAATTTCTTTACAAATGCATCTCCTGTAGCACTGCTATTTTTACTCTGCATTTCTTCATATAATTCAATAACTCTTACCTTTTTGTCTGTACCTGTAAGGCCATTAACATTTAAAAACAATATGGATAGTGTGGCCATTATGATAAGAAGGTATTACTCTCATCTATTATACACGAAAGCTTTATTAAACATCTATTTCCAACTTTTGTGTTACATGCACCTACTAGTGTCTGGCAGGTTGATGATGTTTTATGCAGTTCATTCTTATCATCTCCATTTGAATCTGTCACATTTTCAAGACTTTTTGCTTTGATGAAAACCCTCAAACAAAAAACTAAATACACCTCCATAACCCGTTAACTTAAAACACATAAAACTATCTTTAAAAAATGAAGTTTAACCATCCTGATAGAAACATTGTCCAAAACTGACAACTGCACCCACAGGTATTACCTAATCTAAAATGAAGTTTACCCATGCTAAAGCGCATGTTGTAACCTGTGCTCCTATTTACACTAATTGCGGTCTGTTCTTTGTTAGATCTACTCTTCTCCTAGATGTGCAAAACAGCTTACATGATTTTAGAAGAAAAAACTTTTAGCTTTAAGAAAAAGCATACTGGCTATCTTTACATACAACTAAATTATACACCGTTGAATAAATGCATTTAAGTATTTAGCAAATGTGACTCATGCTTTATAATCTCACATGTATTCACTAATTTCAGTGCTGCATGTCTTCTTCCTGTTCATCTCCATCTCCCAACACCTGGTTCTGGGTCAAGTCCAAAGTATTAATGATTTTTTTAGTCAACTCCTGTGCTTTTTATGTCTCTTAAGAATTTTCCTTTGGAACATTGGAAAATATTTCACTAGTAATGACTCTCTATGAGCTTTGCTGTCAGAAGAATGAGACGCAGAGTCTCCTTATGTTCGATGACTCACTTTTGGTTGGACAGCTGTTTGTATTTCCTCCTTAGTCTGTTCTGTATCAAATAATGTATTTGATCTTCCAAGGAAAAAAATATTCTGAAGACAGCTGGATACAGCAACTTGAATCCCACTCCTGCCTCTCCACATTCTCTGATTGTTGGGATAAATTTGTTTTCTTCTGCCTGGTGTACAGTGAATAATCAATTTCTACAACCACTCTACAGTCTCCATTTTTTAATACTTTGCTCTTCTGCCACAGTGCTGTCTGGATCAACTTTTTCTGCTGGTATGATTCCATATTTACTAATACAGGTCTTGACTACTTTCACACAGGTTTGAAGCATGCACTACAGTTTCTGAAGTCAACATAGGATCTCATCACTGATACAACCTTCCAACATGGAATAACTGTATAAAGGGTAGTAGGCAATGAAGAATTTATCTTCCACTTTCGTGAAGCATTCTGCATAATTCATGCAAGATCCTGGCTAAAGGAAATTTAGGCACGGCTTTAAAACAATGTCAAATTGCTATATCAGTACAGTATTCAGAAAAGAGATTGGCTTGCATTGAGAAGAACAAACTACTTACTTACCACATCACTGAATAGAGACAATGAGCCTTCCTTTTCTCCTTCAGAACTCAGTCTTTCAGGCATCTCTTCATAACTGTGGTGAACAGGAAGTTCTATTTGTATCTCATCATCTGCTTCAGTGCCAGAAAAAGCCTCTTCATTTACTCTGTTGCCCAGGACATTTCCACTCTGCGTTTGATCACTGAAGTTCTTATCAATGTTTTTCTTAAATGTTTTCTTCTTTTTTGACTGATCAGTCAAAAAACTGCTACTGTCCTAGGGAAGAAAAACATGATATTAAGTCCATAAATGGGCATGCCACAAGCTTGAAGTTATGGGAAAGAGTAGTGGAAGCTAGGTTAAGAAGGGAGGTGATGATTAGTGATTAGCAGTATGGTTTCATGCCAGGAAAGAGCACTACAGATGCAATATTTGCTCTGAGAGTGTTGTTTGAGAAATACAGAGAAGGTCAGAAGGAGTTGCATTGTGTCTTTGTGGACTTAGAGAAAGCATATGACAGTGTGCCTAGAGAGGAGTTGTGGTATTGTATGAGGAAGTCGGGAGTGGCAGAGAAGTATGTAAGAGTGATACAGGATATGTACAAGGGTAGTGTGACACTGGTGAGGACTGCGGTGGGAGTGACAGATACGTTTAAGGTGGAGGTGGGATTACATCAAGGATCAGCTCTGAGCCCTTTCTTATTTGCAGTGGTGATGGACAGGTTGACAGATGAGATTAGACAGGAGGCCCCATGGACTACGATGTTTGCAGATGACATTGTGATATGTAGTGAGAGTAGGGACCAAGTTGAAGAGACCCTGGAGAGGTGGAGATATGCTTTAGAGAGGAGAGGAATGAAGGTCAGCAGGGCTAAAACAGAATATATATGTGTGTAAATGAGAGGGAGGGTAGAGGAATGGTGAGGATGCAGGGAGTAGAGTTGGTAAAGGTGGATGAGTTTAAGTACTTGGGATCAACAGTTCAGAGTAATGGTGAGTGTGGAAGAGAGGTGAAGAAGAGAGTACAGGCAGGGTGGAATGGGTGGAGAAAAGTGTCAGGAGTGATTTGTGACAGATGGGTACCAATAAGAGTGAAAGGGAAGGTCTGCAAGAGGGTAGCGAGAACAGTTATGTTATATGGGTTGGAGACGGTACCATTGTCGAAAAGGCAGGAGTCAGAGCTGGATGTGGCAGAGTTAAAGATGTTAAGATTTGCACTGGGTGTGACTAGGATTGACAGGATTAGAAATCAGTATATTAGAGGGTCAGCTCAGGTTGGACAGTTTGGAGACAAAGCAAGAGAGGCGAGATTGCATTGGTTTGGACATGTGCTGAGGAGGGATGCTGGGTATATTGGGAAAAGGATGCTAAGGATGGAGCTGCCAGGTAAGAGGAAAAGAGGAAGGCCTAAGATGAGGTTTATGGATGTGGTGAGAGAGGACATGCAGGCGGTTGGTGTGAAAGAGCATGATGCAGAGGACAGGAAGAAATGGAAACAGATGATCCACTGTGGCGACCCCTAACGGGAACGGCCGAAAGAATATGATGATGATGATATATATATATATATATATATTTATATATATATATTTTTTTTTTTGAACAAATGCTAACTCAGCTGACAGAAGACAGTAATGTCTGTCAAGTTCACATCACTGGGCAGCTACTCCATCACTGCAGCTGTCAGTCTCCCATGTTGGGGGTCACTATAAGGGTTATGGTATTTACCTCACAGTCACAAAGTACAGGGTTTGATTCTCACCTTTGAAAAGGAAAATGGCTAGGTTTAAGATGGTCCACAAGGGCCTAGTACATAAATATGAAGCAATGTCTCATACATTCCTCAGCAGCTGCAGCTGTACAGACTTGCTTTCTAACACTTAACATCTATTAAAACATAATAATTCTATTAGCCTACCAGTTTCCTGGCAAAGACAGTTCTATATACCTCACATCTGAAATCAGAAATCAGCCCTCATAATTTTAAAATCAATGTGTCCCATCCTCTTCACTTTCAAGTCCCACTGTCCTAGTCTTTTCTCTCAGGATTTTGAAGACCCATATCAAGTCTTCCCTGGCTCTTCTAACAAGCACATGTTTACAGCCTTCAGTCTTTTTTCATGCTACACATTCTCTAGTGTACTGACAATATTAGCCACTTATCTCTGACCCCCTGCCAACCATCTTAGATCATTTACGAGTGATACTTCAGAAGTGGTTACTTCCCTAATGGGGAAGATGACTGTCCCACTAGTCAAAGTGCACACCCCCAACTGCTCATCAGTCTACTCCATTCATTTTTATTATCATCATCCTGCAATATGACCGCTACTTCTTGAGGTGAACCAAGCGCAGCAGAAACAAACAATAGGAAACTACTGTTATCCTCTCCATCCATTTTCCATAATATTACTCCCCCATAAAATGTGTTTCTGTTTTAAGAACTTTGTTTCAAAGATCAAGACTTTTCATATTTTGGCACCCAACCCAAGCTGCCAGTCAGACCATTCTTTTCACCAAATCAGTTAATCTTACAGCCAAATCCCTTGTGCTTTATTAGTATTCTCACTTTGTATGCTCTAAAAACAAGCTTTCTGCTCAGTACAAAATAATGGTATTCATGGGCATGAATATTCAAAACAAAAAGAAGCCTCAAAATTAACACCTACAGTACTCCGTTATTAACCAATGTTGCAGGCCTTGATATCACTTAGCAACCAGCACCCTCTGTTCTATGCCTCAAACCCAAACTTCTATCCACCTCACCACTTTGGGGTTTTCTACAGCCTAATGCATTCTGGTAATTCGCTTTTTTGGGGGAAATGAAGGTAATGGTCTGGCTTAAAAGCAGGTGGACTACATCTATCAGATTCCCTCTTTTTCTGTCACAACATAACTGTAACACTGGACAAAAAAATAGGCTGGCAAGACTTCCATATAAAGTTATGCTAACTGTGAGGTCTCCAAAAAACTTAAGAACTTTCGGAAAGCTACAAGGCACTACTTTGAAAGCTGCTTTATGGCCTTTCCTGAGGTACACAACAGATCACAGGCTTATAATCTCACAGTATCCTCGTAACGTTCCTTATGCATGGCATAACAACAACTTTCCAATTTCTGGGTATATTTCCATCTCGAATCCTTGAATAAGACAAATAATGCCCTGAACTAAGATTCCAACCATCATCAGCACCTCTTTAGCAACTCCGATGTCAACCTAAACCCGTGATGAATCTTTCATCCCTACCCCTTCGTAAAACTTAATCTCATCTTGTCTCTATGGTTTGGACATATACAACATACTATTTAAATGACATCTACATGTTATTTTTCTCTGAATCAAGAATGTTAGTTTCTTCCTTTCTCATCTTCCTGAAAAATCTTAAAGACCTGCTCTCCCATGTCTTTTATTTCCATGTGCCAGTCATATTTCCATTACTGCTGTGGCTATACTTATCATCTGTGTTAACTATTTCTAACTCCCATATACTTATCCAGCTCAATCTGCCCTACCTTTGTTCCAACTTTCAATAGCCAACAGATTTTTTCTCCCTGGTATGCATTCCTTCCACTGGCTTCCTTGTGCATCACAGGTCCCCTATTTATTCACCTTTTAACTTACATTCCATTTCTGCTGAAACCTAAAACTTAAATGATTTTAAGGGAGTCATTTGCTATCTCACCATGAATATAATAAGAACTAAAGTAACAGTGTGTTGCCAAAGGTCTCAAACCATCTTTAATCACTACTTTAGATAAAATACTCATAACACTGAGCTCCATGGTGACTGATCAACTCCACTGTTACATGCATGCATATACACAGCATGCTTTATGATTGGCACAACTGCCTGCTGCATTATTGTCATGTCACCTTTCTACTGTCAATGCTGACTTTTAATGTCTTTACTAATACCAGTTTTCAAAAAGACTGCCCCTATCATTGACTCTTTTTGGGCTACTTTGGTTTTCATACATAAAAGACTGGTTTGACATATTCTCATGCAATTTTTAAGGACTTGAACTAGAATATTTATCTGTCAACTACACATTTGCCCCTAACATCAATAGCAAAGGACCAGATCCATTGAGAATTTTAATGGGAAAAATCATTTTAATGTCACTTTAGACCACAACAGCTAAAAATGAAAATCTCATGTTTATACAGAAAATACATAGTCTTTTAGAGCTAAAATAAATATAACACTGTATATTTACGTATTTGGTAGTTCAAATATGTGTTACTTTTTAAAAGACACACATTTATATTTGTTACCACGAAGAGAAGTGATAGCTATAGTCAAATTTTAAACTGAAAATACTGGAGATGGTCAATTTTTAATAACAATTCTGACCTCAGTGCAATCCTCGTCACAAATCCCAGTATCTGTAGACTTATTTCATATTTTGTTATAAAACTATCAGGACAAAAACATTTGGATACACAGCCTTATACAGTGCACTGCAATGGGTAATAACCCTAAAAGTAATGATACTAAAGCATTTCAAGTGTGAATGTCAGTGAACACTTGCAAAACTGCATTTCTGCTATGACATTTCATGGGTTCATAGGTAAATACTAGGCAATCAGTGTGCAGACCACTACAAGCCAATCCAAAAAGTCTTTCAATATTCAACCTCAAGAAAGGCAAAACAAGACAGACTTGGAGAGAATTTGTGGCTGCCCATGCAATTATTCAGGTTTACCTTTGAATGTGGCAATGGTGTTACGCTGCTTGCCATGCAGAAGAAGTTTACTCCAGAAGTGAGAGAATTTATTGGGATATGAATATATCTTGCCAAGTTGTCTTATTTATTTGTTGTTGAAGGTTTAGCTCCATTAATCGGGTATTTGAGGTATCATTTCTACTGCAGAGGAAAAGGAGGTCAAACAGGGTTATATATCTCATATCTCAAAAGACTAGGCATAGCTCTCCATGGAAGAGTCTATTAAGATACTGAGTACAGACACATAGTTGCCAGACTCACTTGATAAATTTCAGACTACTAATCTTTTTAGTAATGACTCTCTGAAGTTTCCCAAGCTGACTGACATATTTCAATAAATGCATGGCAAAAGGTAGATTATATTCAAAAACAGCTCTGATGAGATATGAGTAAAGGGGAATTAAGACTTCTCTGGACACAGTGAAGATTGCCTTTGGAAATTAGATAGGTTCATAAGTAAGTACGAGGTCGGCTGCCCTTATGGGCCATTTTAAGCCTATCCAATGTTTCTTTTTGTGCTCGAATTAGCCTATCCCATTTGGTTAGAGATTGGCCATACCCATTCCATGGTTGATAATCATAGACTAACTGGATCATACTATAGATAATTTGTGGGAACCCATGCATGAGATGAAACATTTAGGAGTTGCCTCTGTCCATTGGTAGTACAGGAGGCAGGCCTTGGGTAAAATTTATTTTTTCCCATACACAGATTCAAGTTGCGTTTGAATATGTGCAGGGATGAACTTTGTTTTCTGTGGATAGGGAGTCTGTTCCAGAGAAGTGGTATCCTCTACAAGATATACCTGTCCCCCCAAACCATTCGGTGAGCTAGATGAGCCAGATAAAAGGCTTTCCAAACTACTGCACAAACAGGGATGTCAAATACAGAATTATCAACAAGAGTGTCTAGATAAGTTATGACAGTGTCTTACTGGAGGAGTGCGCCACCACCATACCTCTCAACCTGGAAGCATCAAAAATCTGGACAAGGCCCATGAAAAATAGGTACAAATCTGTACACTGATTAACATCTAATAACCCCTCCCACTCCGATGGAATTGTGGGATACCAACTTTCAAACGCAAACTGAAGAACAGACAACCAAAATATGGCATCAGAGGCCCCCTGCAGCCATTCCAATATCCCATTACCTGGTTATTTCGCCCCATTTGCCATAAACACTAATGTGTGCATACTGCTGTACTTCTACAATGACTATTTGGATTTTATTTTTACATTTTACAGCACAACAATGCACAAACACTAATAGACATCTGGTAAACAAAGCAATACTATCTCACAATGAAAAGAGACTTGGCATTAAAACTTCTCTGCCCTTGAAACTCACATTCATTGAAACAGGAGTGAAACCCACACCACATCCAAAGAAAATGCATCTGGCCAGTGGTGGATTATATTCAAAAATAGCTCTGATGAGATATAAGTAAAGGGGAAATAAGACTTCTCTGGACACAGTGAAGATTGTCTTTGGAAATTAGATAAGTTCATAGGTAAGTACCAGATTACCTCAGGGCTGTTTTCATATCATTGCCCCCTTGCACACAAAACAAGAAACATAAATATGTTCTTTTCTCTGATACACCTTCCTGACTTTATTAAATTATATTCCTGTGACCTTGTATAATGCAACACACTTGTTAGACAGACCGCATTTTAAATTTATTGTTTGAACGTTTTTCAAGTAGGATGTACTGTAGGCAATGAACCAGTAATGACAAAACTTACCAATTCAGAACATTTCCATCATAAAAGTCTACTTCCACATCAACACTATAAATAGAATAACAGTAGTGCAAGCCACAGGCATCTTGCACAGCTTCTCACAATTATTTTCAATTTCATTTTGGGGGGGGGGGGTGACAAAAGGTCAAAAACCAGGGACACATTTTAAACATTGTTTATTTAATTTTGTAAATTTGCTAGAATAAAATGTTGTGTTACCACCATGCATTTCACTCGCAAGTCTTGAACCCAGGAACCTATGCACTACAGTCACAGCAACATACCACTATACCAAATCAGCAGCTTCCTGAAAAATAGGAAGACTGAAACTTAATTGTTATCATTTAGTGAATTTGTTTCTCACTTCTCACCATAGCTCTCAACCTCTTAGCACAAAAAAACCCTGGACAAAGCCAATAATGGGGGAATAAAAATTCAGTTCTCACTTCTCACCATAGTTCTCAACTCTTAGCACAAAAAAACTGGACAAAGCTCACAAGTGGTGGTGGCTAGGGACTTACTAGGGACACATTTTAAACACTGCTTGTATAATTTTGTAAAGTTGTTAGAATAAAATGTTGTGTTACCACCATGCAATTCACTAGCAAGTCTTAAACCCAGGACCCTATGCACTACAGTCAGAGCAACATACTACTATGACAAAATCAGCAGCTTCCTGAAAAATAGGAAGACTGAAACTTAATGGCTATCATTTAGTGAATTCATTTCTCACCATAGCTCTCAACTTCTTAGCACAAAAAACCTGGGCAAAGCTCTGCAACTTAATGGCTATCATTTAGTGAATTTATTTCTCACCACAGCTCTCAACCTCTTAGCACAAAAAAACAAGGCAAAGCTTACAAGTGGTGGTGGCTAGGGACTTTAGGCTCTTTTTACCACACACACACACACACACACACACACACACACACGCACACACACACACGCACACATGCACACACATGCACACACACACAAACACACATCGGTTTTCTTACTTGAAGTCTTCATTCCAATTGCCGTTCCTGCTCGCATTTGGAGTCTTCATTCCGCTGATAAAGATAAATATCCTGTAACAGCAACCAGCAATTGCGTTCCGATCCGATCCTGCAACAGCAACTACTTCCCGCTTGCATTCTGTGTCCGGTAAAGATCCTGTAACAGCAACTGTTTGTTACTGTTCCCACTCGCATTTGAGCAGCCAGGCCAGACGGAAATCCGTGAGCTCTTTGAGCTCAATTCTGACAGGCTGGTAGCCATGCCAGAGCTGAAGTCATCGTGCACATGATGATGTCAGCTCTAACACAGCAAAAATTAAAAACAAAAGAAAAAAAATCAGAAATGAATGGGTGCCACTCGGGAATTGTGGCACCCCTTATTTGAACCCCAAAACCTGGTAAAAACTGAGTAATTCGGCATGGTTGGGAGGTATGGTCACCACTATGGTATGTGAAAATGTTCTGCATACCAAACTTAAAAATGCTACATTTCTTTATTTTTAATTTGAGATCATTGGTCTTGCACCAATTGCTTACATGGTCTAACCCATGGTGGAGCAATTATGAGTCAGAGGAAGATAACACCCAGTTTATAGTAGTCTGCAAACATGGATAACCATAGGCCAGGAGTGTTGGTCTGGAGATCTGAGAAAAAGATGCCAAATAACAGAGGGCCTAACACTAAGCTCTATGGTACACCACTGGTAATTTTTTGCTTTTAGGAATGTAGCCACAACACAGGCTTAGATTAAAGAGGTTCAGAAGGGGTTCAGAGAGAGAACCTGTTTCATGATAATTAAAGTGAGTGGTTGGGAATGGGAAATCTCTGGAAGAGCTATTACTGTGGGTGGTATAAAATTCATGATAAATTTGTCAGCTAGGGTATTAGCTATTTCCTTTGGGTCAGCATATGCATTATTATTGTGGACCAGCTCCAAACATTGCTGGGTGTTAGTTCTTAAAGATTTGTAGTTATTTTTGATTTTAGTGGCTATTTTTAGTTCATACTCAACTTCAAACTTCCAAATGACAGAAATAAAATCATATTTTCCAAAAAAAAGTGTATTACTTTAAGTTCTGATAATGCACGCACTAAAGGTATTATTCCAACATTTAATGCCAGAACTTGTTATGTATAAATGTTTCTTTTGAACCAAAATGGAAAAAGATCAGCCATCTCACTATGTAGGCCTACTACTGGTAACTACGCTTTGCAGGATTATAAATCTAAAACCAATAAAAACTTTAGCTCTCTTCTCAAGAAAATAAGCCACTGATTCCTAGCTATAGAACACACTTGGCGATTTTAGATATAGCAAACATGTATACAACTTTAGGACGCATACAGAATGTTGTAAATATATGGTTGGGATGGAGGTTAGCACAATTCCAATAACAAAATGGCACCACTAACCTAGAGACCATACCTTGGACACCTTTTGAAAGCTTTTAATAAAGCAGAACAGGATTATACTTGAACATTCAAGGATGTAGCTGCATCTAAAGTACAATTTCATCATTAAGGACTCAAATGCCATTTAATGCAGAAGATGCTCTGGCCATCACTATAAGTAGCTTTGGTTGTAGCATTTTTTTCCAATAAAAATATATGTAATGGTTGTTACTTTTGATATAATGTCAATCAGTACAGACATATTCTGAGCCGGTTTTGCTTTTCCATCACTGAACAGAAGTGATATAGCCTTCCTTTACAGAAAATGAACATTCATGTAAGCTTATACTTGTTACAAATGTACATACAGCTATCACAGAGGAATTATTTGCATTTGTAATTCAAAAATTCTGTAACACACATTTGGGTACTGTACTAGACACTGTTATTACACTAGGATTTCAGTGGTAAATGCAGATTACAGCATAATCATTGTAGCCTTGTCAGTACTTGTGCCCATATTCTTAACATATAGTGCATTCCCAACACTGAAGAAGAGAAGTGATATAGCCTTCCTTTACAGAAAAGTTATGTGCATTAAATCTATATTTGCTCCAAATTTACATACAGCTGTCTCTCAATTATTTACTTTTGTAATTATAAACTGCTATAAAACAAATTTGGTAGAGTACTAGACACTGTACTTACATTATGACTTCTTTATAAAATCCGGACTACAATATCATCATGAAACTGAGAGGCCACTTTGGCTTTGTCAGTACTTAATGCATCTGGGTGGCATATTACAATGAATACAAATGCTACTTGCTGTTTGCAGATTATGATGACCAATTACACTGAAGTGACTGTATCTCCAAAGTGCATAGAAGCATTTTGCTGTTGAATGTAAAGCAGCTGAAATAACCTTCATATCCTAGAATGAGAGCAGGTCAGCTGTAGATTATAGGTTTAAAGCCAGAAAATATGGAAAAAACACATCTGCCTGAATGATGGCTATGCGGGGATTGCCCTTCACCCTGTTAATGTAAAATAAAAGGCAAAGATAACGCAGGCGCCCAAGTGGTCAGAAGGTAAGACTGACAGAAAAACATTCAACATGTACACAATTTGGACCTTTATTCAACTAGCTATATCTGCTAGAGTACCTGGTTTGTATCTTCTACTGAATAGAACTTAAAGGAGAACTGCACCCACAGACTCAAAATGCATGTTTATTTCATCATAGTTTGGTGTTTCCTACATTTTAACACCACTCTGGGACTATTTACAGGTTTTTAAATATTTTTATACGTAATTTGTCAGTCTGACCATGTCTTTTGTGAAGCCTGAATTGTACTAGTTGACTCCTCTCCCATCCCCCTTCACACCCAACTTCCCTAGCTGTCAAAGGGCTATGGGTAATTTGAGCTTTTACCTTCTGTGATTGACAGCTCAAAGCAGGAAACTTGTCTCATGTACTGTTTCCTAGTTCTAGCCTTTACTTTCTGTATGGGTAGGGGGAAGGACCAAGAAGCTGTGACATCACAGCATGAGTGGGTTTTTAGGACGGTAGTAGTGATGTCAGTTTGGGGAGGGAAAAGGCCAGAAAACTACCTGTATTCAGTGGCCTTGATGGTGTCAGTGAATTGGAGACTGCAGCAAGGGTGGGACAAAAGTTTTTTGAAAGTGAAACAACCACAGTATAGTAAGGGACTGTTCTAGTGGAGAGAGTCAATTTAAAATATTTCAAAGGCTGTATTTTTGTTTATTCATAACAGGGACAGTAAACGGGGAGAAAAAAAGACAGCGAAGCTGAGCATTTAATACTAGAATCCCATTGTTGTCCTTTAACATTATGCACTGCGGACACCACTTCTTCAACAAAAAATAATAGGTAATACTCTCTTTTCATCACCTTATTCAGGTCTTATGAATCAATATAAATAATAACATTTTGTCAAGGTAAATTAAGAATGCCTAAGATGAGAAACAGCAACAAAGTGAGGATGTTTAAATGTCACAATTGTAATCTTTGTGACTATTTGTATGTTGGTTTGGATACTATCAGTATTAATAATATTGACATTAGTATTAATGGTTACTGTGACAAAGGAAAATACTCAAACACAAATGTCAAGAGGTCCAGCAAGACAAACAACGTTCTCAGTAGAAAAAACACTTTAATGTGAGGAGCAAAGCTTTCGGATAAAATCCTTTATCAATACTGAAAATACAAATGCAAATGCAGAGTATATATAGGTCTAAAAAAGTCATATGACCGGCAGCCAAGAAGTCACATGACCCAATCATTAAAAGAAAACATGTAGAAATAAATAAATATGCAAAGCTAAAAAATGCAACAGCATAATGCATACATGAAAACAAAAAACATTTAAAAAAGGAAGAATGTATATTTTTTAAAAAAGGAAGAATGTATATTTTTAAAAAAAGCAAAGTTTTAACCTAAAAATCACATGTACAATCATATACATAAAGAGAAAATCTCAATCTAGATCTACTCATTCTGACCAAAATAGGTTTAAGGCTGACAGTACTATTCAAACCAGGGGGTGAGTCACCCATCAATCTAATTATCCAGTTGTATTCTTTAATTTCTAATTTGTTATTGATATCACCTCCTCTGGGTGAGGGTGAAACATGGTCTATAGCTTTAAATTTAAATACATGCTGTTCACTAAAACATAGCCTGTGTTTATATAAAGCATTAGTGTCCACACATCTTCGGATTTCAGACTTGTGTTCTGTGATCCTATCTTTAAGTTTTGGTTTTACCCACATAGAAAGAGTTGCATAATACACAGGTAGCAAGGTAAACCACGTGGGTGGTGACACAAGTAGCAGTTACATTGAACCTAAACAGCCTCTTACTGACTGGGTGTTCAAAGATACCTAAATGTTCATCATCAATGTCATCACAGCACGAGCAGTTATAACATTTTCGTGCCCATAATGCTGGATGGATGTGTTGTGATATTTGTAGGAAAATCTTTGTAACAGAGGACACTCTTGAGGGTTCTCATGTTACGATATGCAAAAATGGGACATTGCCCAGCATTGCTTTTAACTCTTCAGATGCCATCAAGATTAGCCAATTCTTATGGATAATACGTTTAATACATGGTGTTTTTGTACTAAACTAAGTAACGTATCTTACTTTCATCTCATTCTGGATGGACAGATTGGGCAAGCCAACAGCTTGTGTTTCTATGGCGTCATTTAACATAACAGGGCCACCGACTTTCTTTCCTCTAGCACATTTAGTTTCTCATTATTTAAGGTGGTAGCATCATAACCACTGTTAGTGAAATCAGCTATCATCTCATTCAACTGTTCGGAGAAGCTAGGATCTTCCGTGTTAAACCTACTGGCTCTATAAAATTGAGACCTGACAGTACCTCTAAAAACATGTGGCGCATGCATACTACTTGCATGAGTGTACCTTCCTGCACAGACTTCCTTTCTATGGAGGCTTGTTCTAAGTGTACCACCGTCAAGACTCAAGTTGATATCTAAAAAAATTAATAGTAATTTCAGATGAACACATTTTGAACTTCAAAAAAGATGAGATTGAATTGATGTACAGCATAAAATCATTCAAATCCTGTAACATGCCCCCCCAAATCAAAAAACAGTCGTCCACAAATCGTTGAAAGAACTTTACATTATCTTTATATGGATTCAAACCACTAAATAAATGTTTCCTTTCCCACTGGTATAAAACTAGGTTGGCATAAGTATTGGCTACCGAAGTACCCATAGCCACACCTGTGAGCTGAAGATACAAGGATTCATTAAAAAGGAAAACATTATTTCTCAACACCACATCCATGAGAGTGCATATTTTTTCAATTTTGTGGAAGTTGGGATCAGGACATGAGAGTAAGAATTCCCTCAACAAATCCAGGCCAATATCAGTTGGAATGACAGTAAACAAAGATACTATGTCTAGGGTTACCAAAAGGTACCTTCTTAGATGTAGAGATGCCTTCTCTATGTTACACCATTGCTTAAGCTTCTGAACAAAATCAATGGTGTCACGTAAGATAGAGTCACATTGACTAAGATATGGTTGAAGTTGATCATGCAAATAAACTGAAAGCGGCTCTGTAACCCAACCAGCGCCTGAAACAATTGGCCTCATTGGTGGATCAGTGAGGGATTTGTGGATCTTAGGGATGCCATATAACTGTGGGGTAATTGGGCATGGTACGGTCAAATAATTAAATAGATCTAAGTCTATGTCACCTTGGATCTGTAGGTCATAAATTACCATATTCACGTATGAGATACATTTCTTAACATCCAAAGGGGTGATTTCCTTAAATGCAGTGTCATCACTAAGTAAACTAGACATAGCCAAAAATATTTGTCTCTATTCATAAGCACAACTGCACCCTTATCAGCTTGCTTAATGACAATATTTATATTAGATTGCAAGTCTCTGTATGCTTGAAACTCTTCATAGCTAAGGTTAAAACATTTTCTATCATTATATTTCTTAATATTTATATCAAACATTTGTCTCATTTCTGCTTCACATACATCATGGAACGCTTTAACAACAGGTACATTGACAGGGATGTATGTACTAAGGCGTTTGCAGCCTTCAGTCAACATCTGTGTATTGCCAAATAACAGTTTTAGATTTAACAGTCTCGTGAACCTTTTCAGATCTGTCAGTGTCGAAACCAAATCATCTGCGCATGTGGGGATGAAGTTCAAGCCCTTAGAGAGAACAGAATAGTGTGTCTCGTGTAAAATGAAATCTGACAAGTTTAACGTACCTCTGTAAACTTGCGGCTCATCCTGCCTGAGCCTAAAGGGCTATCCAGTTTTCTTTTGTTCATTCTATTTGGTGTTTCATTCCGTGTATTCGACGAATCTCTTGTGTTAATTACACGCTCTCTAACCGCTTCTGGATGGTCCAGACTGAAGCGTTTATTGGAAAAGTTTATTTTAGTCTGCTGCATCTGCGCGTTTTTGTATGCATATGTATTCCCAGTAGTAGCACTAGCATGTCTGCCGTCTGTGAGGCTCTCAGAGGAGCGCCTCCTGTTGACATTGAGGACATAGTGCGGACAGAACCATCAGCTCCGTGTACCAAGGGGGTAGTTGACTTTAATTCCGAGTCATTCTGAGTTAACTGAACACTACTCGAACCAAAATCATCAAGAGAGTCCAAGCCATCATCACGAACATGCACAGGGACAGTTACATCAGTTTTTCTGTATTTATGACTGTTGTCTCTAGGCCAAGAGAAAATGTTACTTCTTGTGAAATCATTTACATCTCAGAGAAGCTTACGCTTTTTGGTAGCTTCCATCCTTGAATCAAGTAACTGCATTTTTTCCACCATGCGCTCATAATTACTAGATAGGCTCGTAAATGCAGGCATATTAACTAAGTCATTCTCCATTGACATAATCTCCTTCTTGAGATCATCTTCAATAGTCTGGAAGAAATCATTCATCAAATGCATGTAGTCTATTCCTAGTTTAATGTTTAGCTGTTGCCATTTCTTAAGTAACTCAGGGTAAGTGTTCTCATAGGAGGGCATTTTCAGGATTCTCAGCCCTCTGGGAACAATACCTTTGTTAATATAGGCAATGAAACTAAAGCGCTGCCATTGCAGCCGCTTAAACAAACTTGTTTTCCTCTCCAATAATTGCAAGGATTTGTTAAAATCCAAAATGACATCTTGGGCAGGTGCAGGTACATCCATGGATAAGCTACTGGTATTTTCAACAACAGTTAGTGTCCATCCAGAATGAGATGAAAGTAAGATACGTTACTTCGTTTAGTACAAAAACACCATGTATTAAACGTATTATCCATAAGAATTGGCTAATCTTGATGGCATCTGAAGAGTTAAAAGCAATGCTGGGCAATGTCCCATTTTTTGCATATCGTAACATGAGAACCCTCAAGAGTGTCCTCTGTTACAAAGATTTTCCTACAAATATCACAACACATCCATCCAGCATTATGGGCACATGAAAATGTTATAACGGCTCGTGCTGTGATGACATTGATGATGAACATTTAGGTATCTTTGAACACCCAGTCAGTAAGAGGCTGTTTAGGTTCAATGTAACTGCTACTTGTGTCACCACCCACGTGGTTTACCTTGCTACCTGTGTATTATGCAACTCTTTCTAGGTGGGTAAAACCACGCGAAAACTTAAAGATAGGATCACAGAATACAAGTCTGAAATCCGAAGATGTGTGGACACTAATGCTTTATATAAACACAGGCTATGTTTTGGTGAACAGCATGTATTTAAATTTAAAGCTATAGACCATGTTTCACCCTCACCCAGAGGGGGTGATATCAATAACAAATTAGAAATTAAAGAATACAACTGGATAATTAGATTGATGGGTGACTCACCCCCTGGTTTGAATAGTACTGTCAGCCTTAAACCTATTTTGGTCAGACTGAGTAGATCTAGATTATGAGATTTTCTCTTTATGTATATGATTGTACATGTGATTTTTAGGTTAAAACTTTGCTTTTTTAAAAAATATACATTCTTCCTTTTTTAAAAATATACATTCTTCCTTTTTTAAATGTTTTTTGTTTTCATGTATGCATTATGCTGTTGCATTTTTTAGCTTTGCATATTTATTTATTTCTACATGTTTTCTTTTAATGATTGGGTCATGTGACTTCTTGGCTGCCGGTCATATGACTTTCTTAGACCTATATATACTCTGCATTTGCATTTGTATTTTCAGTATTGATAAAGGATTTTATCCGAAAGCTTTGCTCCTCACATTAAAGTGTTTTTTCTACTGAGAACGTTGTTTGTCTCACAGAGGAAAATACTGCCAGCCCAGCTAGCTTGAATTTTGTAAATAATTATATGTCATTTGTGAATATTATATTAATATGATTTATACAGAAATGTAACAGAAGGAGATACTGCCAGCCCAGCTATCTGGAATTTTGCAAATAATTATATGTCATTTGAGAATATTAATATGATTTATATAGAAGTGTGACAGAAGGAGATACTGCCAGCCCAGCTATCTGGAATTTTGTAAATAGTTATATGTCATTTGTGAATATCAGCATGATGCAATTGCTTGTGTAGCCACTATATTAGAACTGTATGTTATGTACTGAGCTAAAACGTAACCACAGCATGCCTTGCTGGCTTAGAACAGAAATGTATATAAACTACTGTCATTGTGTAAATGTATATGTTTTAATAGTGGGAACAAGAACATAGAGGATTAACTTGCAAAACTTCAAGAAAATAGCTGAAATTAAATTGTTTTACGATTGTGCTATAAAAGTTAGTTTCAACTCAGCAAGGAGACAGGATGTCTAGAACTCAGTGCCTTCTGCATTGTTTTGTGAGTGTTTTACTGTTTTATGTCTCCCAGCAGTTGCAAAGATCTGAGAGATATGTCTTTTTCACAGGGAAATGCTAATAGTTTCTGACAATGGGGGTTTAACTTGGGAACTAAAGTCAGATGACAAAAGGTGATGTCATCTAAGCTAACCCAGCAGTAATATTTGATATTAATTTAAAAACTGTCTGAGAGAGAGAGAGAGGGAGGAGTGCATTTTGTATTTGGCTTTGACCTGACAGCATCATCTAGGAAACATCCACTTACCTTGCCTTGCTGTAAGTTTGTTTCTAGAGCATAGTAACTCCTTTAGATTCAGAAAGGAATATAGTGAATTATAGCTTAGATGTTTTCTTTATTTATTTGAGACTGTCCTGCAATGTTGTTTTAAATATTTCCTGTGACTTTGAACTTTGAGGTTACTGTGATGATTTACTGAATATTTCTTGTTCTTTTATTATTTATTATTAAATATATTTAAACCTATCTTTGTGGCTGATATTTGTAAAACATATTTAAGCTCTTAGAGTACTTGCATATCTACTTGGTGACATTGCGCAGGCTACTCCTAATAGCCTGGCTCTTGGTCAAACTACAATTTGGATTAATAGTAACATTACACAGTAAGATTGGACACCCTTAGTTAAGGGCCTTAAAGTAAAGAGTTGGCTGGTGGCAGTGATAACTACCTTATAGTCTGGGCAGAAGGGGGCATAGCTAGTAAACCTATGCCAGCCTTTCCTGTGTGTGTGTGTGTGTGTGTGTGTGTGTGTGTGTGTGTGTGTGTGTGTGTGTGTGTCAGCTACTTGGGCAGGGACATGAAGCACTGGTTGGACAGAGAGGGTGCTGAAGGTTTTAGCTTGGCCACTCAGCTGAGATCTCAACTCTATAGCTGTGCCAGTGGGGAGTCTTATTGGGGATCTGGAGAAAGAGGGAGACACCAGCCCCAGACTGACTGTGATATCTGTGTGCATACTTGTCATCATCCAAGTGTGTACGTCCCCCACTGTTGCCAGTGGTGAGGATTAAGGCTCCTTGATTACTGGGCCAGTGTTGTGTCATCACAGTTACTATACATATAGATCTAGGTTTGTGGTATACCTAGTCAAATGTATGTCATGCTCTGTGTTTTATATTGGTCAGACTTCTAGAGAGCTTTATAAGCATATTTATGAACATAAGCATGCTGTTGCTATTGGTGATGATAGGAATGCTTTAGTTAAACATTATAAGAGGAGTAAATGCAAGATTAGTTTTAAATATTTGGTATTAAATGAAGTAAAAGGATATGAGAAACTTTTTAATGCTGAGAATGAGTTAGGGTGGCAAGAATATTTATGGCAGGTGAAAGTGAATGCCTGCCATTCACATGGACTCAATAATAGAGATGACTTTATTGCTTTTCTAAAAAAAGAAAAGGATAAAGCATTAGTTATGTGGGTGGTCATGTGAGTTTTGACGTGTCATGTGATTGTTTAATGCTTTAAAAGACTGCAGTAAAGAAAAGTATGTCAGTTTGAAATAGTCACATTAAGATGAAAGAGGTTACTGATTTCTTTACAAGAAGTTTAGTGTGTTCTTTTACGGCACCTTTCTGGTTTTTGGATTTATAGTTTTTTGTGCATTTTTTATCTACTTGTAAATAATAACACTGTCCTGGTATTCAACAGTACTCATACTATTCAACCTGTTTGTTTGTTTTAATTGCTTCATAATGATACCCACACTTTACAAACACTTCAATTCCTGCTGAATTCTACTTTTGAGAATTAATGTCTCTTTCCTGGGATTATATATAAAATGGGCATAGCACCAGAATTTATTTTATGGAGTACTCTTCTCACAAACCTCATATGTATGTGAACAAATCAGGATAGCACTGCTAGCGATCTGCACAGAATCTGAAAAGTCTCTGCAACTGTTTGACTGTTACCACGCACAAACTCTTTTGTTTTATACTGTTAATTATTGTTACCATCTCATGCTTGTCATGAGCCAAATAACCCACAATAGGATACTGTAAGGCTTAAATTCTGTAGCAAGGCTGCAGAAGAAAAATATTACTCCACTTCTTATTTCTCATATGTCAACAGGTACTGACCTAGTGGCTCAATGTGCATGCAGCAGCTCTCTTCTCACGAAATATTACCTATTGAGTGCAGTTTAATTTGACATTTTGCTCAACTTATTAATTTTCAGAGAATTTGTTGCTAAAAGTCTACAGTGTTACTTTGCTAATCGTCTACAATGTTACTTGCATTACTGTCATTAGGGTCTCTGGTGCACTTTCAAAGTTTACTGTCTTATTTTTATTTCAACAGGGTCAACAAACAGTTCACGTTCATACTTCTACTGAATAAAATGCAATTTCTTTTGAACACTTTTTTGCTATATTTTAGCAAAATGGGTGTGCTTCTCACACTTCCTACAAACTCTATCAAAAACAGGACAACGTTGTCTCGCATGCCCACTGCCACATCTACTACAAAGGTTACATTTCAATTGCACAGTATTTGCTCTGCATCTCAAGGATCTGTTTCTCAACTCTACAACTATTATAGTGCTTTCACGTGTTTCTCTTTTTCATATCATTAATGTTACAAAATAATCACTTTATTTCTCTTTCTGCCTTTTTTATTTGAGTAACATCTGGCCTTACTCAGAGTTACTCCTTCAAATAATCTGTATAACTGTCAGACAGTATTTCATCCAAACTGTCTGTTAAGGTCAAATCGGTTTCCCTTTTAACAGCTCATCCCTTGCATAAACACTTCTTAAACCACAATCTTTTCTGTCTCTTATTAATGAATCATACAACCCCTTGCATGTAGTCCTTTGCCTGGTTATTCAGCTCAGTAACAAAATGCACCTATGGGCTCCTTCTAGAGTCACAACACTTACTGAACTTAACTCCAACGTCTATTAGTTCTCCTTCCTTTCCTGTAAAAAAATAAACTATTTAAATATGTAAGCTTCTTCCTCAGCAACCAACAAAATGTGGGAAACTGTACTTTCCAAGTTCTTGGCTTTTCTACTCACAAGAATCAATCTAATTTATGACTTCAAAGCTTCTAGTCTTTTGCAGATTTTACTAGTTGTAAAATGACGTCTGATGGATGTAGTTGGAAATTTCAGCCATTTGCTACAGTGGAATTAAGGATTTCATGTAGTCAGAGCTACAAGGTTTGATTCTTTCCAGCTTCATTTGCTTAGTGTTCGAGTGGGCAAGTCACTTAAATTAGACATTGTTCCCAGTTTACTCCTGAAAAGGGACACTTGTGTAGAGTGGGCTTATGCTGTTAACAAATTAACAAAATAAGAATAAAAAACATTAAGCAACTGCGAATTATAATTGCAAATACATAAAATCTAGAAAATTAATAAACAACTTCAAATATTTTTCCACTGCAAGTACCACAATGCATACGGCGGTTTGCCAGGATAGTCAATAAATACACAGACACTGACTAGCCTCTGTGAGGCATCTATGTAGACTGTACTCTCTGTAAGATGTACCACATAACACGCAACTTCACGTAAAGATGTCAACAAGGAGAAAAAGATCTAGGCAGTATGAACAGCAGGAAATGAATTCTGCTCTAATGAATAAATCTTTAACAAAGTAGATAGGATGCTAGTATGACAAAGCTTGAATCATCATGGTTGAACAGCCAGATACAGCAGCAGTATCCTACTGGTTAGAAGCCTATTTAAGAGTCTTCCTTAGATAAGATTTGACAATTCACAAACAGCAGGCTTCTACTGCTCACTATCATAATCATCATTTGCGTGTGCAACTCCTTAACCTGTTCATAAATCGAACAACGCACAAATATATTATTTCAAAATAGCCAATCACATTTTCATAACTTTTTCTAAAACACGGATTTTATTTTTTGTTTGGTAACAGAAATTTGAACACCATTCAAAGTAAAGCAACACATAAAAACATAAACCTAGATTCTCAGTTGTTGAAATCTGCACAGAATCTTATCACTGGGGAATAAGTGGCTAAAGCTAACACAACCTTTCAAAATAAATATGTAAATTCAGTGAATAAATTAAAAAGCAAGCTTTCACAATGACTTGGTTTAGAATGAACAGGTGACACTTGTAAGTACAGGAATGTCAGCATTGCTTCCTGATAACATCAGGAATCTGGCAGTAGCTTTTGATATGCCTCTAGATGAAGCTTTAATACATGGGGCAATAGGTTATGTAGAATACTTCTTCCACTTTCATGAAGTATTCTCCAAGATTGAAACTAGAGAATTCTTCAAGATAAATTGAGGCATGCACTGAAAACAATCAAATACAAATTGCAATTCTAATTTCAGTACAGCATTCAGAAATTAGCTCAACTAACACTGAGCAGTACCATATACTTACCTCATCACTGATTAGAGACTGTGAATCTTCCTTTCCACCCTCAGAATTCAGTCTTTCAGGCACCTCTTCATAAGTGGGGTGAAAAGGACGTTCTATTTGTGTCTCATCATCTGCTTCAGTGCCATCAAAAGCCTCATCATTTTCTCCACTGGCCATGACAGTTCCACTCTGCACATGATTACTGACGTTCTTGTCAATGTTTTTCTTACTTGTTTTCTTCTTTTTTGATTTCTTAGTCACATAATTACTACTGTCCTGGGAAAGAAAAAACATGACATTAAGTCCTGAAAAGGACATCCCACAACATGTACATAAATGCTAACTAAGCTGACAGAAGATGATAATGCCTGTCAAGTTCAAATCACTGTGTCTTATTGCAGATGCCATTGTCCCACTATTTTAACCCTCACGTCTCATCCCTTGCTCAGCAGCTGTACGCAATTGCTTTGCAATATCTATTAAAACATAACTTCATATGCCAAACAGCTTCATGACAAAGGCAGTCCTTAATATCGCATCAGAAATTACTCCACGTAATCTTAAAGTCATTGTGCCTCCTCTTCTTAGCACTTTCTAATCCCACTGTTCTAGTTTTATTTTATTTCAGGATTTTGAAGACCCAGATAAAGTTTTTTTCTGGCTCTTCTCTCTTTCAGCAAGTACATGTTTACAGTCTTCAGTTTCTCCTCATTTCTCACATTCTCTAGTGTACTGAGAATTTTACCCACTTATCTTTGACCCCCTGTCAACTAACCAAGGTCATTCTTCAGGTGCTAGCCTCCAGAACTACAAGTGATATCTCAGAAGGGGTTACACTTGTACAGTGGATGAGGAATAGTGCCCTAGTCAAAGTGCATACCTTAAAATACCCATTAGTCTACTCCACTCATTCTTATGACTATCATATTGCAATATGATCAATCATCTTCCAAATCCAACATCAACAAACAAAAGGATACCACCGTTACTTTATTCCAGCCATTTTCCCAAATATTATTCTCTCATAAAAAGTGTTTCTGCTTTAATGACTTTGTGTCAAAGATCAAGACTTTTCATGTTTTGGCACTTAACCCAGGCTGTCAGTGTAAATATTCCATCCACCTAATCAGTTGCTCCTACAGCCAAATCTCTCATGCTTTACTAGTGGTCCCAGATTGTGTGATCTAAAAACAAACTCCCTGCTCAGTACAGAATAACAGTAATAATGGACATGAAAATTCAAAACAAAACAAAAAAGTAAAAATTCCCAGAAATGACACCTACAGTGCTCTGCTGTTAACCTATGTTGCAGATACTGCTGCCCTCTCCCAACCATCACCCTCTGTTCCTCGTCTTTAATCCAACCTTCTATCTACCTCACTCCTTTGGAGCTTACCACAGCCTCATACATTCATGATAATCAGCTTTTATTAGGAAACAAAGGTCTTGTCTAAATGCTGGTGGTCTACATCCGTCAAATTCTCTCTATTTCTGTCACAATATAATTGTAATACTGCACCAAAATAAACTGGCAAGACTTCCATATAATAAAAAAAACACTAAATAAATAAATAACACAAAACAAAAAAAGGAAAACTGTGACAAATCCACCATGCAACCAGGCAAGAATTTCAACTAGTGCGTTTATTCTGGTACCTCGGACGTTCGCCTTTTCAGGAATAAATTATAATCAAAAATGTGCCCAGTATATATGCTGCAAACACTGACAATCATTTGATTATTACATCATTACTATCAATTAAGAAGCTTATCATTCCCAAATAAGGGCAAAGAATACCCCATTACACAAATGAAAGAAAATATGCTGCACACAATGTTTATAAATTCCAAACCCACAATTTTACAGTGATATTCAGAACATTTAAAGTTTGGGGGTAGTTTTAAGAAGGCTTTGAACAAATTAAAAGTGTAGAATGATTTTGAATTTTAGAATACTTTCCCCTAGGGCATGAATATTGATAGCAACATAATATTGCAATAAAATATGCAGTTTAAATGTTCTGAATATCAGCGTAAAATTGTGGGTTTGAATTTATAAATATTTTGTGCAGCATAGTTTATTTCATTTGAGTAATGGGGTATCCTTTGCCCTTATTTGGAAATTATAAGCTTCTTAATTGATGGTAATGATGTAGTGAATGACGGTCAGTGTTTGCAGCATATACATATAGGGCACATTTTTTATGTTAATTTATTCCTGAGAAGGCGAAAGGCTGAGGTACCAGAATAAACGCACTGGTTGAAATTCTTGCCTGGTTGCATGGCAGATTTAAAAAGTAATCTGAAGAAGTTTGGGCACTTTCCAAACGAAAAAAGTGCTTTATGTGAACTTGTTCTTGTGGTGTAATAGGAGCAGTATTTCATTAAATTTTTACTTCCTAGCGGGCTGTGTGCAGTGTTGGTTCCTTGCAACAGTTTTTTGCATGGCAGATTTGTCACAGTTTTCCTTTTTTGTTTGTGTTAAGACTTCCACCTAAAACCATGCTGGCAGTGGGGTTCCAAAAAAATAAGGCATTTTAGAATCCTACATTGCGCTATTCTGAACAATTCTCCATGGCCTTTCCTAGGGTATAAATAGAGCAGAGGGTTATAAATTCAAGGTGCCCTCATAAAGTTCCTTGTGCATGGCAAAACAATCACAACAATTCTAATTTCTAGGTATGCTTCTATCTCATATGACTCACTGAATAAGACAGAGAATGCCCTGAAGTAAAATAACCACAACCACTACCTCTTTAGCAAATGTCACCACTCACACCCATGCCAGAGCTTCTTCATTCTATACCAAAAGTCATTTTATGGCAACACATCATCTGATGAACTTTTCACACTTTCCCTTCCTAAAAATGAATCTTGGCTGGTCTGCCTGGTTCAGAATGAAACAAAGTACTCTTATCAACAGCAACAACATGTTACTTTCTTCTGACACAAAAACGTTAATTTCTTTGTTCTTCCTCTTCTTGAAAGATCTATAAGACCCAGGTTCTCATTTCTTTGTTTCCATTTGCCAGTCATATTTCCACTCCTGCTGTGGCTTTCCTTACCATCTGCGTTAACTATTTCTAACTCCCATATACCAGCTTAATCCTGCCTTCCTTTATTCAAGCCTTCAAGAGCCAACAGCCTTTTTAACTTAACACACATCCCGTCTTTTGACTCCCTTGTGAATCAAAGGACCCCCTTTATTCACCTTCTAACTGGCATTCCATCTCTGGTGAAACCTAAAACTTAAATGATTTTAAGGGAGTCATATACTTCCAGGAACTCTCGCATCATAAATACAATCAAAACTAGAGCACCTATGTGTTGTCAGTAGTCTCAAAACATCTTCACTAACTTTATTCAAAATGCTCAAAACACTGAGCTCTTGGGTGACTGATCAACTTCATTCATTTTTATTACTATCATCCTGCAATATGACCACTACTTCTTGAGGTGATGCGGGTGCAGCAGGAACAGACAACAGGACACTACTGTTACCTTCTCCATCCATTTTCAATAACATTACTCCCCCATAAAATGGGTTTCTGTTTTAAGAACTTTGTTTCAAAGATCAAGACTGATCATATTCTGGTACTCAACCCAAGCTGCCAGACAGACCATTCTGTCCACCAAATCAGTTCCTCTTACAGCCAAATCCCTTGTGCTTTATTAGTATTTTCACTTTGTGTGATCTAAAAACAAGCTTCCTGCTCCGTACAAAATAATGGTATTCATGGGCATGAATATTCAAAACAAAAAGAAGCCTCAAAATTAACACCTACAGTACTCAGCTGTTAACCTACGTTGTAGGCCTTGATATCACTTACCAAACATCACCCTATGTACTATGACTCAAACCTAAACTTCTATCTATCTATCTCAACACTTTGGGGTTTTCTACAGCCAAATACATTCTGGCAATTCACTTTTTTTGTGAAATGAAGGTAAAGGTCTGGCTTAAAAGTAGGTGGGCTACATCTATCAGATTCCTTCCTTTTCTGTCCCAACATAATTGTAATACTGGACAAAAACAGGTTGCCAAGACTTCTATATAAAGCCATGCTAACTGTGAGGTACCTCAAAAAACTTAAGACCTTTTGGAAACCTACAAGGCACTACTTTGAAAGAGTCTTCATGGCCTTTCCTGAGGTACAGAATAGATCACAGGCTTATAATCTCACAGTATCCTCATAAAGTTCCTTATGCATGACATAACAACCACAACAACTTTCCCATTTCTGGGTGTGTTTCCATCTCAAATGAATCCCTGAATAAGACAAATAATGCCCTGAACTAAGATTCCAACCATCATCAGTACCTCTTTAGCAACTCTGATGTCAACCTAAACCTGTGATGAATCTTTCATCCCCACCCCTTCGTAAAACTTAATCTCATCTTGTCTCTTTGGTTTGGAAACAACGTACTACTTAAATGTCATCTACATGTAACCCCAGATAGTGGAATCAAATTAGATTATATTGAAAAAGAACTGCGCAAACTGGATCCAAAGTACAGGGAGGAGACAGAATTAGTAACGATGACCTGAGAACACTTCAGCAAGAACTTACAGTATCATCATATCTATTATTCACTAGGTCATATAAATATGGGGAGATTCCTCAAGACTGCAGACATGCGCTTATTAAACCTGTTTTTAAAGGAAAGGGGAGTAGGACAAACCTAGAATCATACAGACCCTTAAGTCTACTTTCATGTTGTGGAACAATAATAGAGAAGGTAATATCGGATAAGTTATTGTCAGAACTGGATAGGCGGGGACTTGAAACCATATATCAGCATGCATATATTGAAAACAGATCTACTGCCACCTGTAACATGATGTTCTATAACAATATAATAATAACTATGATTGAAAAATTGTGCTGTGATGGAATTTATATAATTTAACTTCAGCAATTGACAGGGTCATACACATAACACTAATCAATAAATTAGTACAACTAGGTATTGTTGTACTCTTGATAAGATGGATAGCTGCACGGCTTACAAACAGGGCATGGCAAGTATCATACAGCAACTGGAGAGACAAAATCCTTGGTTACAGTCAGGATGCTCCTAAGTCCTTACTTGTTTAGATTGTATCTTTCAGTCCTAACTTTTTCATCTGAGGCTTCGTTCCAAGTCGGACTTTCCTGGTTAACAAATGTTAAATAAATAAAATATAGTCTATATGCAGATGACCTGAAATTGGGTAAACTGATTACATGTGTTACAGATAAGGCATGTCAGCAAAATAACTTGACAAAATTTACTATTTGGGCACAGGAGAATAATATGCTGATAAATACAGCAAAAACTAAGCATATGAGATTTGGTAGGCATAAATTGAAGGGTGAATATGTAATACAGCACACAGTGATTGAAATTGTCGACTCATTTAAGGACCTGGGTATATGGGTAGATTCAGCTAGGAGTTTTTCTAATCATATCAATCAATTGGTTAATGAGAGTTATAGAACTATAGTTTTTATAAAAAGAGTTATAAAGTCTAGGAAATCAAAAATAATGAAGTCCTTGTTTGCTAGTTACATTAGACCCGAACTTGAGTATGGAATAACAATATGGAAACCCTATAAATAAACAAGCATGAGTAAACTGGGAAGAGTACAATGGAAATATACCAAGGGTATCCATGGATGTGAAAATTTAAGTTATTATGAAAGACTAAAACATCTGAACTTGTACAGTGTTTCTTACAGATATCTAAGAGATCTTATTCAGGTATATAGGGCATTTAGTGACAACTACCTCTGGGGATGTTTGGGGTTAACAAAATGTACTAGAGAATCATCAGACAACCTATGTAGAAGATTCTATAGGAATGAGAAGTGTACTAATTGGTTCTCTGACAGAGTAGTTAATGCACAGAACAGACTATCAAATTACATTAAAGCAAGTACTAGATTAGATAATTTTAAGAACAGCCTGGATACATATTATGGGAACAAGTGTTTTGGTATATTGGCAAGCTAGAAGGGCATTCATGCAAGTGCTTGAAATATTTGTATGTATGTTATTTTTTTTCTGAAACAAGAATTTTAGTTTCTTCCTTTTTCATCTTCCTGAAAGATCTTAAAGACCTGTTCTCCCATGTCTTTTATTTCTATGTGCCAGTTGTATTTCCATTCCTGCTGTGGCTATACTTATCATCTGTGTTAACTATTTCTAACTTCCATATACTCATCCAACTCAATCTGCCTATCTTTGTTCCAACCTTCAATAGCCAACAGATTTTCTCTCCCTGGTATGCATTCCTTCTACTGGCTTCCTTGTGCATCACAGGTCCCTATTTATTCACCTTCTAACTCACATTCCATTTATGCTGAAACCTAAAACTTAAATGATTTAAAGGGAGTAATTTGCTATCACACCATGAATATAATAAGAACTAAAGTAACCGTGTGTTGTGAAAGGTCTCAAACCATCTTTAATCAAAACTTTAGATAAAATACTCATAACACTGAGCTACATGGTGATTGATCAACTCCACTGTTACATGCATGCATATACAAAGCATGCTTTATGATTGGCACAACTGCCTGCTGCATTGTTGTCATGTCACCTTTCTACTGTCAATGCTGACTGTTAATGTATAGACTAAGGCCAGTTTTCAAAAACACTGTCCCCATCATTGACTCTTTTCGGGCTGCTTTGGTTTCCATACATAAAAGACTGGTTTGACATATTCTCATGCAATTTTTAATTCCAATTTTTAAGGAATTAAACTCGAATAATTATTTATTTATTTTATTTTACATTTGTTGACCGGGATTGTCCGACTGAGCTGAAGAGCCCTTTTTCAGTGGAGGCCCAGGGAGAAAAGCTCCAACATATTATACAATTTTCATTACAAATTAGCATTAAACAGCAATGTTATAGGATTATTACAAGGCATTAAGTAACAATGTAATACAGTGTCAATAATCATGAGTATAGCATAACTATTTCAAGATGTATAAAAAGAAATATGTCATTAAGATGAGTATAGTTTTTGGCGTGTGGTTACAAAAACCCCATAATTACCTATCAACTAAGAATTTGCCCCTAATGTCACTGGCAAAGGACCAGATCCATTGTGAATTTTAATGGAAAAAATCATTTTAGTGTCATTTTAGACCACAACAGCTAAAAAATGAAAATTTCATGTCTATAAAGAAAATACAGTCTTTTAGATCTAAAATAAAGATAACACTGCATATTTGTTTATTTGGTAGTTTAAAAATGTGTCAGTTTGAAAGAAAAAACAAAAGACACAGATTTATATTTGTTATCCTGAAGAGAAGTGATAGCTACAGTCATATTTTAAACTGAAAATACTGCAGATGGTCAATTTTTAATAACAATTCTGACCTCAGTGTAATCCTCGTCACAAATCCCAGTATCTACAGACTTATTTCAGATTTTGTTATAAAACTATCAGGACAAAAACATTTGGATACACAGCCTTATACAGTGCACTGCAATGGGTAATAACCCTAAAAGTAATGATACTAAAGCATTTCAAATGTGAATGTCAGTGAACACTTGCAAAACTGCATTTTTGCCAAGACATTTCATAGGTTCATAAGTAAGTACTAGGCAATCAGTGTGCAGACCACTACAAGCCAATCCAAAAAGTCTTTTAATATCCAGCCTCAAGGAAGGCAAAACAAGACAGACTTGGAGAGAATTTGTGGCTGCCATTGCAATTATTCAGGTTTACCTTTGAAGGTGGCAACAGTGTTACTCTGCTTGACATGTAGAAGAAGTTTGCTCCAAAGGTGAGCAAATTTATTGGAATATAAATAATGTCTTGCCAACTTGTCTTATTTATCTGTTGTTGAAGGTTTAACTCCAATAATTTGGTATTTGAGGTACCATTCTACTGCAGAGGACAAGGAGGTCAAAGAGGGTTGTATATCTCAAAAGGCTAGGCATAGATCTCCATGGAAGAGTCTATATGAGATTGAGTACAGACATACAACTGTCAGACTCACCTGATAATTTATATTTTTCAGGCCACTGATCTTTTTAGTAATAAATCTCTGAAGTTTCTCAAGCTGACTGACATATTTAAACAAATGCATGGCAAAAGGCGGATTACATTCAAAAATAGCTCTGATGAGATATGAGTAAAGGGGACTTGAGACTTCTTTGGACATAGCGACAATGCCTTTGGAATTTAGATTAGCTTCATGGGTTAGTACGAGGTCGTCGGCCATTTTAAGCCTACCCAATGTCCCTTTTTGTGCTCGAATAAACCTATCCCATTTGGTTTGAGATTGGCCATACCCATTCCATGGTTGATAATCATACATTAACTGGATCATACTATAGATAATTTAAGGGAACCCATGCATGAGATAAAACATTTAGGAGCTGCCTCTGTCCATTAGTAGTAAAGGAGGGCAGGCCTGGGGTAAAATTTCTGTTTCCCATACACAGATTCAAGTTGTGTTTGAATATGGGCAAGGATGAACTTTGTTTTCTGTGGATAATACAAGATATACCTGTCCCTCCAAACCATTCGATGAGCTAGATGAGCCAGATAAAAGGCTTTCCAAACTACTGCACAAACAGGGAAGTCAAATACAGAATTATCAACAAGGGTGCCTAGATACCTTATGACAGTGTCTGACTGGAGGAGTGTGTCACCACTATGGTATGTGAAAATGTTCTGCTTAACAAACTGAATGATTCTACATTTCTTCACTTTTAATTTGAGATCACTGGTCTTGCACCAATTGCTTACATGGTCTAACCCATGTTGGAGCAATTATCAGTCAGTGGAAGATAACAACAACACCCAGTTTACAGTAGCTAGCAAACACAAATAACCAAAGGCCAGGAGTGTTGGTCTTGAGATCTGAGAAATAGATGCCAAATAACAGAGGGCCTAACACTAAGCTCTATGGTATACCACTGGTAATTTTTTTGCTTTTAGTAATGTAGCCACAGCACAGGCTTAGATTAAAGAGGTTCACAGAGAGAACCTGTTTCGTGATAATTAAAGTGAGTGGTTGGGAATATAAAATCTGTGGAAGAGCTATAACTGTGGGTGGTATTAAATTCACGATAAATTTGTCAGCTAGGGTATTAACCACTTCCTTTGGGTCAGCATATGCAACATTATTGCGAACCAGCTGTAAGCATTGCTGGGCGTTAGTTCTTAAATATTTATAGCTATTTTTGGTTTTAGTGGCTATTTTTAGTTAATACTCAGCTTCAAACTTCCCAATGACAGAAAAAAATCACATTGTCTAAAAAATGTATATAACTTTAAGTTATATCATCACATAATGCACTAAAGGTAAAACTTCTTATGTATAAATGCTTTTGAACTGAATGTTGAAAAGATCAGAAATCTCACTATGTAGTCCTACTACTGGTAACTACAATTTGCAGGATTATAAATGCAAAACCACTAAAATATTTTAGCTGTCTTCTCAAGAAAATAAGCCACTGATTCCTAGCTATAGAATGCACTTGGTGATTTTAGATATAACACAATTTTGTAAATATATGGTTGAGACGGAAGTTAGTGCAATTCCGTTAACAAAATGGCATCGCTGATCTACAAAAATGTGTATGATTTTTATTTCTAATATAATGTCAGTTCAATAAAGATATATTTTGCACATGTACTGCTGTGTCCACTCTGAAATACTTACACTCGCACCCCTAAGTGAAACCAAGAAAAACTTAGCTCGAAAGAATGTAACTTTGAAATGCATGTAAAAGTCTACATTTAATAGCTATATATAGAAGACCGTATCTTGGGCAACTTCTGAAAGTTTTTAATAAAGCAGAACAGGATTATACTTGAACATTCAAGGATGCAGTTTTACCTAAAGTACCATTTCACCATTAAGGACTCCAATGCAATTTAATGCAGAAGATGCCCTGGCCATCAATATAAGTAGCTTTGGTTCTAGCATTTTTCCAAGAAAAATATATGTAATGATTGATACTTCTGATATAATGTCAATCAGTACAGACATACTCTGAGCAGGTACTGCTTTCCCATCACTGATCAGAAATGATACAGCCTTCCTTTACAGAAAATACACATTGATGTAAGCTTATACTCGTTACAAATTTACATATAGCTGTCACAGGGGAATTATTGGTGTTTGCAATTCAAACATTCTGTAACACACATTTGGGTACTGTACTAGGCACTCTTATTATACTAGGATTTTAGTGGAAAATGCAGACTAGAGCATAATCATGAAACTGTGTGGCTTTTGTAGCCTTGTCAGTACTCATGCCCATATTCTTAACAGGTAGTGCATTCCCAGCACTGAAAAGAAGTGCTAGAGCCTTCTTTTACAGAAAAGTTATGTTCATTACATCTATATTTGCTCCAAATTTATATAGAGCTGTCTCTCATGAATTATTTGCTTTTGTAATTATAAAATGTTATAAAACAAATTTGGGTAGTGTACTAACACTGTACTTACATTATGACTTCTTTATAAAATGTGGACAACAACATCATCATGAAACTGAGAGGCCATTTCAGCCCTGCCAGTACTTATGCACCTGGATAGCATACTATAATGAATACAAATGCTATGTGTATGGCTAAATGGATACATTTTACTTTTACTTCTGATTCAGCTGCAACTTGGTAAGGTAAATTATGGATGTTTATATTTTTATTGTTCATGGGCTGAAGTTCTTCCTTTAACCCAAATACTTTTGGGTTTCTAAACATTCAAACTGCATAGATAAGAAAACTGCAACAGAATATCTTGAGGGAGAAATAACAGTAATAATAATAAAAATATGGTGAAACTGGTCTTACTGTTATGAACTTCTCAGGGTGGAGGGGGTGGTGTACAACTGAAACCCTCATAGCTATGTTGTCAGAAGTTTTATGGTCCTGGCACAGGCACCCTCAGCATACTGATCTCAGGGGAAGGGACAGATAAAGAGTCACAGCAGTGTCTTTCATGACAGTAATAACACCCACTCCTGAAGCTAGGCTGGAAATGTTGTTTGCTGGAGAGTGACTGATTGCTGGCTGATCCATGTAGCCCAGCCAGTCCCAGTTGAAAATAAGCTGCATGAAACTGTCACGTGGGCATAACGTTTGCAAGATGAATGGCAGTGATCAGGTGTTATGTCAATCAAGTGGCAGGCAGGGGATGATTAAATTAAGACACACTAGATCCAAGCAATAGCAACCAGCTCTTGGGACAAGGAATGCCACTTCACTATTGGGGAAGGAGCTTGAGCTCACTTAGGATGCCAGTAAGTATCATCTAGTTTAGCTGTTCCTATCTCTACACACAGAATTGGCTTTAGAACCAGATTTCTCAAGTGGGAGTGGTCTCTCCCCTACCCTGGCACTGACCCCTAGAAAAAACTGTTGGCGGGGATATTCACAAGCTCATAATTAGGTGACACTGAGTTAGAGTTCATGCCAGTGTTTGAAAAGGTCACTCTCCCTGCAACTACAAGATGCAAACAACAACATTCTGTCTGTTATTTGTTTGTATGCATCTAACAGCTATTCAGAGTACTTGTCCTTCAAAGAAACTGTGGGCACAGCTCTCAAAAGAGTAACACATACAAATTTGTTAGCTCTAATGGAAGACTTCAGTGTTTGTGTGAGGAATAATGATGACATCTGGAAGGGAGCATAATATGAGCCTATGTGGTGAACTGTTGTTGGACTTATGTGCTAGTTTTGGAATTTAAGGAACAAGTATCATATCTGAACAGAAGGATGCTCATAAGTGCTCATGTACCACAGCATCTTGGGCCAAAGGCTTGTAGTCACATCATCAGACCAGAGAGTTTATGCTGTAGACAAAGTGTCAGGAGAGGTACCGAGCTGTCAGTCACTCAATATTTGCTGGTGAATTTAGACAAGTCCGATTGACCTCCTTCCCCCAGAGGAGATTCTTCCAAAGACATCGAGGGGCTGGAAATTGAGTATGAATGGTTCCTAATGAGGTTGCAATAGTTCTGGCAGTGATAAGGAACAACGGCCAAAATGTGCCTGGTGCTTAACATGGTAGTAACATCAGGAATGGCTAGTGGATATCAACAGTAGGGGAAGCTGATGGGTTATAAAGAGACCATACAGTGATAATGGGGATGTCTTGGATCTGATGATTAGCAATAAGCCAGGAAAGCAGCACCAGCAGTACACACTAAAATGAAGGCCCCATTGTGAAAGGGGTTCAAAAGAGCCATAGAAAATTGCTTTTGGATGGCCTCAAAGAGAGTCTGGCAAACCATCCAGTAATTCAAGAGCAAGATGCAGGATACCATTCAAGGTGTTCTAGTAAAAGTGAAAAAATACTGGTTTTAACTAGGGACATCAAAGTGAGGCAGAAGAAACACTCTAAGTTACTCCTGTATATGGGAGATGTGCCCACACTTGAGAAGACAGCATAAGAAACCAACAGTGGAAATAAATAAATGTAGGTATATGCTGCCAATGTGCAGATTAAACAGGTTCACTGTGACAAAAGTACAGGAGTGGATGGGATCATCCAGAAATGCTGAAGGTTCCAGACACTGCTGGGCATTAATGGTTACTATACCATTTCAACAGTAAGTGGAAGGTGAAGACAGTGCCACTGGACTAGCAAACTTAAAAAACTGATCCCCATTTTTAAAAAGTGGGACAGCATGAGGTTTTCTAATTACAGAGGGGTCACAATCCTCCGCCTCTCTTGGAAAGCATATATCAGGGTCTTGTAAAGGAAACAACATTTAGCATTCAAGTCTTGAATTTGGGAGGAGCAATGCAGATTCTATCCTGGTCATGAAAAAGTAACTTACATTTCATAACTGCATTGAGAGTGGAGGGTCATAAGGATTTGCTGAAGGATTGTGACATTTCAATGAAAAAATGTACCTAATATCAATGAATAAGAGCAGCGAAAGTCCAGCACATATCTTATTTTTCCTTGATTTTGTTTATTTACTTTTGGTAGAAAAAGTGCTTAGATATTTCAACTTCACACTGTAGTTGACAGTATCAGTTTCAGTTGCAGAAGAGTGCTACAAATGCCTTGTGAGAATTCTTTTTAATATACAAAGTGGATGTTTCCCACGTCACAGTGATTGTACACCTATGGAGTTAGTACATTTCAGTAACGGGTGTGACATGGTGGGGTTCAACTAAGCTTGTGTTGTGCACTGCAATGACATTTTTTAAACACCTTTATTGAATTATCACCTGTGACACAGGCAGGCTTACATTTATATAAAAGTAACCAAATCATCTTATAAAGTTCACATTTACAAACATTATACATCACATATATTGTTCTATACAATATAATCAAACCAGTATTACATTCTTTCAGCTTTTCCCGGTTAGGGGTTGCCACAGTGGAACTCCGGTCCGCTAATGATTGGCAGTAGATTTTTACAGTACCGAGGTGCCAGCTCGAAGCCCAACCTTCAACGAAGGTACGCCCATTCACGCATGTCTTTCGAACGCCACTCGACTGTGGGGAGGACATGCAGACTCCACACAGAAGGCGCTCCAGCCGAGAATTGAATGGGAGAACCTCTTGCTGTGAGGCGACAACGCTACCGCTGCACCACCGCAGCTATATAACATTTTCAATTCCTGCCTTCCCTTAAACTTCATTACTCCTCCAAAACATTTTTCTGCATGCATTTTTCCTACAATTTCCATTTGTCTATGTAAATTACTCCTGCCCTTATCTAAAGATCCCTCTTCTGTTCATTTATATCTGATACAACAGTCACTATTTCAAGTATGGTTGGTTTAGACTTTGATTTCCATTTTCTACTAATTGCTTTTTTGCCAGCCGCCAGAAGTAAAGTTAATAAAGCCTTACTATGTCTAGGCAATTTAAATCCTGTATCCCAGCTCAAAAGAACCATTTTTTTAGGTACACTCATTTGCTCACCCAGTATTTATGACACAGCAAATTGTAGGGAATTTTTAAACTCTGCCAATTCATTACACACCAACAACATATTCTCACAGTTACATCTTAATTCCCCTTTACACCTACACCATTTGCCTTCTACCTGAGAAAATAGTCTTTGGTGCCTGCTTGGGGTATAAAAGTACCTATGCAAACACTTCCAGGCAAAAATCCTAAATCTTTGCGATTCTGTTGCATATCTGAGAGCAATACATATGTTCTCCCCTTGTTTCTTTTTGAATTGCTTATCTAATCTCGCTTTCCAATATTTTCTGACCTTCTCTGATTGATTCCTATAGTTATTGTGCAATATTTTATATGCCCTACTAATTATCCATTTTTTAACAGCAGCTTCTGTTATAGATTCAACTAAAAACTCAACCACTGCAGGTCTTTAATTTAGGAATACTCATTCCTTTCTCTTTGCCTACACTCTGATATCAATCCCTGATAGGGAAGGCAATCTCTAGCCTACAGTCCAAATGTCTTCTTGGCCCCTTCCCATTCTATTACCTTACCCTCTCTAATTATTTATTCCAAATAACATGGTTCCTTTGCCAGCTTCCTCCAGTAAATTCCAGCCCTCTCTTGTCTATTCTCTGTATCTCTAATTATAGTTACTCCTATGATTTTCCTTTCTCCATTCCCAAGTAGGCTTAGTTCTTAGTATATTTTCTGCTACTTTATGAATATAATATTCTGCATGACTGTTGTTACTCTTACAGGATCTGCATCCAATATCCCACTTTTTCCTTATTTCTTGAATCCCCCCCTGCTTCATCATTATTTCTTTCCGCTTTGAATTGTAGCTTTTCACTTACGTTATGTATAAGAGCCTTAACTGTGTAACTCTTAAAAATATCCCTTGATATCAGGTATTCCTAAACCTCTTTGTTCTGTTGGAAGGATCAACTTATCCCACTTAACTCTTGCCCTCTTCTCATCCCAGATAAAATCTTGAACTCTTCATTAATTACTATCCACAACTTCTGCACTGGTTGATAAAACATATGCCTGACCTGTATATAAAACTAAAGGGACTAAAAAAATGTAACTGCTTGTATCTTGCTATCCATATTAATAGACAAGAGCTTCCAGTTTCTCATTTTTTGTGGTACCTTTTGTTTAGTCTTTTCCCACATACATTTAGCTGCCATTGCAGAATCCTTTTTAACCCATACTCCTAAAGACTTTATTTTATTATGTCCCCATACATATGGGTACCGACTCATTTGTGGGTACATAGCTTACGACAGCCTTTGTTTTATCTTCATTCATTTTATAACCTGAAAAAATCCAAAACTGTGTCAGAATGTCCCACAACATTGAGCTGTCCTTTTCTGGTTCTTTCAAGTACAAAATAATATCATCTACTAATAAAGCCAATTTTTCTTGAATACCATACCAATTATATCCTTGAATTTCTGATTCCCTTACTTTCTATGCCAGTTATTCATATAATGCAAATAATAAAGAGAAAAGAGGACACTCCTGCCCAATTCCTCTGATCAGACAACTTATCAGAGAGGAACCCTCCCACTTTATTTTTGCCTCCGATCCCTTATACATCCTCCTAATTAACATTATTGTATCAGGAAATGCTAATGCTTCTATTGCCCTACTCATAAAATCCCAGCTTACTCAAAGACGTTTTTGGTTTTAACACATGTAGTTTTCAGTGTTATTTATTTTGTGAAAAAGGTTTCAGCGAAATAACAGGGGTACATTCTTCAATACTGTCTGCACTTGTTTGGGAGACTAGAAAAGGCATAATCATGTACTCCAGAATGTCTTGTTGGAAATGCTACAAGAGCAAGTGTTCCCAGAGTTATTGCTGCTTGCCACATGGTCCCTATATTTGAGAAGGAAGAGCCGTGCCGTCATTCTTGGCGATAAGATGAAAATATTCAAAGTGGGGAGCAGGACTGCACCAGAGGTGTATCTTGTTCTCCCCCCCCTTCTGTTTGCCCCTTCTATTTGTGATTTTCAAAGACAAGACGTCGAAGTGCAACCAGGAATTACATACAATGTAGTTTGGGGATGCAAGGGGTGCTTCTTTGCTATTTGCAGATTATGATGTCTTTTTACGTTGAAGTGACTGTATCTCCAAAGTGCATAGAAGCATTTTGCTGTTGAGTGTAAAGCAACCGAAATAACCTTTGTATCCTAGAATGAGCAGGTCAGCTGTAAATTATGGGTTTAAAGCCAGAACATACGGAAAAAAATACATCTGCATGAATGATGGCTATGGAGGGACTGCCCTTCATCCTGTTAGTGTAGAATAAATGGGCAAAGATAAGACAGGGGCCTAGGTGATCAGCAGGTATGGCTGACAGAAAAACATTCAAAATGTACACAATTTGGACCTTTCTTCACCTAGCTATATCTGCTAGAGTACCTGGTTTGTATCTACTGCTGAACAGAGCTTAACATTAAGCCTTGAAGACACCACTTCTTCAACAATAATTAATGGGTAATACTCTCTTTTAATCACCTTATTCAGGTCAGGTCAAACACTTCAGTTCCTGCTGACTTCTACTTCTGAGAATTAATGTCTCTTTCCTGGGATTATATATATCAGGCATAGCACCAGAATTTATTTTATGGAGTAATCATCTCACAAACCTCATTAAATATGTGAATAAATCAGGATATCACTGCTAGGGATCTGCACAGTATCTAAATAGTCTCTGCAATTGTTTGACTGTTACTGTACACATAAACTCTTTCATTTTACACATTCTTTTGACCATTTCATGCTTCTCAAAAAGGTTTAAATTATGTAGCAAGGCTGCAGAAGAAAAATGATCTTTTACTTCTTATTTCACATATGTCAACAGGTACTGACCTAATGGCTCAATGTGCATGCAGCAGCTCTCTTCTCAAAAACATTACTTATTGGGTGCAGTTTAATTTCAACATTTTGTTCAACTTACTAATTTTCAGAGAATTTGTTGCCAACAGTCTACAGTGTTACTTTGCTAACAATCTACAATGTTATTTGCATTATTGTGCTTAGAGTCTTTGGTGCACTTTCAAAGTTTACTGTCTTATTTAGTTCAACAGTACCAACAAACAGTTTAATTTCATACTTCTACTGAACAAAATGCAATTACTTTTGAACACTTGCATGCTATACTTTAACAAAATGGGTGTGCTTCTCACACCTCCTACAAAATCTATCAAAAACAGGACATTTTCCCGCATGCCCACTGCCACATCTACTACAAAGGTTACATTTCATTTGCACAGTATTCGTTCTGTCTCTCAAGGATCTGTTTCTCATCTCTCCAACTATTATTCCGCTTTCACGTGTTTCTCTTTTTCATATCATTAATGTTACAAAATAATCACTTTATTTCTCTTTCTGCCTTTTTTATTTGACTAACATCTGGCCTTACTTAGAGCTACTCCTTCAAATAATCTGTATAACTGTCAGACAGTATTTCATCCAAACTGTCTGTTAAGGTCAAATCTGTTTCCCTTTTAACAGCTCATCCCTTGCATAAACACTTCCTAAACCAAAATATTTTCTCTCTCTTATTAATGAATCATACAACCCCTTGCATGTAGTCCTTTGCCTGGTTATTCAGCTCAGTAACAAAATGCACCTATGGTCTCCTTCTAGAGTCACAACACTTACTGAACTTAACTCTAACGTCTATTAGTTCTCCTTCCTCTCTTTAAAAAAATAAACTATTTAAATATGTAAGCTTCTTCCTCAGCAACCAATATAATGTGGGAAACTGTACTTTGCAAATATTACTAGTTGCAAAATGACTTCTGGTGGTTGCAGTTGGAAACTTCTCAGGCATTTGCTACAATGGAATTAAGGATTTCATGTAGTCAGAGCTACAAGGTTTGAATATTTCCAGCTCCTTTTGCTTACTGTGCGAGTGGGCAAGTCACTTAAACTAGACAATGCTCCCAGTTTACTCATGAAAAGGGACACTTGTGTCCAGTGGGCTTATGCTGTTAAATGAATAAAATATGAATAACAAAAAACATTATGCAACTGTGAATTATAATTCCAACACATAAAATCTAGAAAACTAATAAACAACTTCAAATATTTTTCCTCTGCAAGTACCACTCTGCATATGGCAGTTTGCCAGGGTAGTCAATAAATACACAGACACTGACTAGCCTCTGTGAAGCATCTATGTAGACTGTACTCTCTGCAAGATGTACCACATAACAGGCAACTTCACGTAAAGATGTCAACAAGGAGAAAAAGATCTAGGCAGTATGAACAGCAGGAAATTAATTCTGCTCTAATTAACAAATCTTTAACAAAGTAGATAGGATGCCAGTGACAGAAATATGAACGCCATCCAAAGTAAAGCATCACATAAAAAAAATTACCCTAGAGTCTTAGTTGTTGACATAAGTACAGAATCTTATCACTGAGGAATAAGTGGCTAAAGCTAACACAGCCCTTTCAGACTAAATATGTATATTTAGTAAATCAATTAAAAAGGAAACTTTTACAATAAGCTGGTTTAGGATGTAGAGGTGACTCTTGTAAGTACAGGAATGTCAACATTGCTTCCAGATATCAGGAATCACACAATAGATTTTGATATGCCTCTAGGTGAAGCTTTAGTACAGGGGCAATAGGTTATGTAGAATACTTCTTTCACTTTCACGAAGTAGTCTCCAAGGTTCAAACTAGAGAAATCTTCGAGATAAACTAAGGCATGCACTGAAAACAATGCAATACAAATTGGTATTCTAGCTCAATTAACATTGAGAACTGCCATATACTTACCACATCACTGATAAGAGACTGTGAATATTCCTTTCCTCCCTCAGAATTCAGTCTTTCAGGCACCTCTTCATAAGTGGGGTGAAAATGACGTTCTATTTGTGTCTCATCATCTGCTTCAGTGCCATCAAAAGCCTCATCATTTTCTCCGCTGGCCAGGACAGTTCCACTCTGCACACGATTACTTCTGTTCTTGTCAATGTTTTTCTTATTTGTTTTCTTCTTTTTTGATTTCTTAGTCAAATAATTACTACTGTCCTGGGGAAAAAAAACAAAACAAGTCCATAAATGGAATTGCCGCAATATGTACATAAACACTAACTAAGCTGACAGAAGACGATAATGCATGTCATGTTCAAATCAATGTGCAGCTATTGCAGATGCCATTGTCCCACTATTTTAACCCTCATGTCTCATCCCTTGCTCAGCAGCTGTATGTAATTCCTTTGCAACACCTATTAAAACATAATTGCATATGCCAAACAGTTTCATGACAAAAGCAGTCCTTAATATCTCATCAGAAATTAGCCCCCACAATCTTAAAGTCATTGTGCCTCCTCTTCTTAGCACTTTCAAATCCCACTGTCAAAGCTTTTTTTTTTTATTTTTTATTTCAGGATTTTGAAGACCAAGATAACGTTTTTTTTCTGTCTATTCTCTCTTTCAGCAATTACATGTTTACAGTCTTCAGTTTCTCCTCATGTCTGACATTCTCTAGTGTACTGACAATTTTAGCTACTTATCTTTGAACCCGTCAACTAACCTAGACCATTCTTCAGGTGCTAGCCTTCAGAACTACAAGTGATATCGCAGAAGTGGTTACACTTATACAGTGGATGAAGAATGGTGCCTAGTCAAAGTACATACCTTAAAATACCCATTAGCCTACTCCACTCATTCCTAATACTACTGTACTGCAATATGATTAATCATCTTCCAAATTCAACATCAACAGACAATAGGATACTACCGTTATTTTTTTCCAGCCATTTTCCCAAATATTATTCCCTCATAAAAAGTGTTTCTGCTTTAATGACTTTATGTTATAGATCAAGACTTTTCATATTTTGGCACTAAACCCAGGCTGTCAGTCTAAACATGCCATCCACTTAATCAGGTGGTCTTACAGGCAAATCTCTCATGTTTTACTAGTGGTCCCACATTGTGTGATCTAAAAATAAATTCCCTGCTCTGTACAGAATAATGGTAATAATGGACATGAAAATTCAAAACAAAAAAAAATAAATCCCCAGAACTGACACCTACAGTGCTTTGCTGTTAACCTATGTTGCAGACACTGCTGTCCTCTCCCAACCATCACCCTCTGCTCCTTGTCTTTAATCCAACCATCCATCTCACTACTTTGGGGCTTACCACAGCCTCATACAGTCATGACAATCAGCTTTTATTACTACACTTGTCAGATACTCTCTATTTCTGTCACAATATAATTGTAATACTAGACCAAAAAATAACCTGGCAAGACTTCCATATAAAGCCATGCTGACAGTAGGGACCCAAAAAAAAAAAAAAAAAAAAAAAAATTAAGGCCTTTTAGAATCCTACATGGCACCAGTCTGAAAATTTCTCCATGGCCTTTCCTGGGGTATAAATAGATCACAGGCTTATAAACTCAAGATGCCCTCAAAGTTTCTTGTGCATGGCAAAACAATCACCATTCTAATTTCTAGGTATGCTTCTATCTCATATGACTCACTGAATAAGACAGAGAATGCACTGAAGTAAAATAACCACAAACACCACATTTTTAGCAACTCTGATGTCAGACTAAACCCCTGGGCTTTGTCACCACTCACAACCATGCCAGAGCTTCTTAGTTTTGTTCCAAAAGTCATTTTATGACAACATATCATCTGATGAGATTTTCACACTTCCCCTTCCTAAAAAATAATATCAGCTGGTCTGCCTGGTTCAGAGTGAAACAAAGTACTCTTATCAACAGCAACAACATGTTACTTTTTTTCTGACACAAGATTGTTAATTTCTTTGTTCTTCCTCTTCTTGAAAGATCTATAAGACCCAGGTTCTCATTTCTTTTGTTTCCATGTGCCAGTCATATTTCAACTCCTGCTGTGACTTTCCTTATCATCTGCATTAACTATTTCTAACTCCCATATACCAGCTTAATCCTGCTCTTCCTTTATTCAAGCCTTCAAGAGCCAACAGCCTTTTTAACTTGACACACATCCTGTCTTTTGACTCCCTTGTGAATCAAAGGAACCCCTTTATTCACCTTCCAACTGACATTCAATCTCTGGTGAAACCTACAACTTAAATGATTTTAAGGGAGTCATATACTTCTAGGACCTCTCACATCATAAATATAATCAAAACTAGAGCACCTATGTGTTGTCAGTGGTCTCTGACCATCTTACATCACTAACTTTATTCAATATACGCAAAACATTGAACTCTTGGGTGAATGATCATCTCCACTGTTACATGCACGCACATACGAGCAAGGTTTATGATTGGAACAATGTGCCTGCGGCATTACTGTCATATTGTCTTTTAACTCCTTTACCAATGCTAGTTTTCAAAAAGATTGTTCTTATCACCAACTCTTTTAGGGATACTTTGGTTCCCATACATAAGAGAACTTTCATGTCAAAATGGTTTGACATGTTTGTTTGTTTGTGTCTTTCGGCTTTTCCCAGTTAGGGGTCGCCACAGCGGAACTCCGGTCCTCTAATGATTGGTAGTTGATTTTTACGTGCCGAGTTACCAGCCCTTACGCTAAGCTATACTTAGAATTTGTTCCTAATTTCAATGGCAAAGGACCAAATGGGAAAAATCATTTTAATATAATTTTATACCATAACATTTAAAAAGAATAAAAATCACATGTGATAAAGAGGATACATAGTCTTTTACGCCTAAAATCATAATACTGTGTAGTTACATTTATGTATTTGATAGTTCAAATATGCATTACTTTGAAAAAGAACAGATAGTTTTACATTTGTTACTCTGAAAAGACTTGATAGCTAGTTATATTTTAAACTGGAAATGCTGCATGACTTATTTTTAATGGCCATTCCGTCCTTAATGTAACCCTCTCCACAAATTCCAGAATACTTTGTTATAAAACTGTAAGGAAAAGACATTTGGACACTCAGTCTTATGTAGTATACTGTAAGAGCTAAGAGCATTAAAGGCAAGGATACTAAAGCATTTCAAATGTGAATGTCAGTGAACACTAACTAAATTTTTGCTCCAACATTTCATAGGCTTGTATGCAAGTACTAGGCAATCAGTCTGCAAAGCATTATTATAAGCTAGTCCAAACCCCTTATTCAATAGTTTCACCCATTTTCAAGGAGGGTAAAAGAAGAAAGACCTGGAGAGAATCTGAGGCTGCCCATCCAGTTATCAAGGTTACCTTAAAGGTGGTAGGTTTGCTACTCTGCTTGACATGTAGCAGAAGTTAGTTCCAGAGGTGTGGGATACACTGGAATATGACTCTATCAGGCCAATGTGTCTTATTTGTTGATGAAGGTTTAGTTCCTTTAGTCAGGTATTTGAGGCATCATTTGTTTTGCAAAGGAAGAAGAGGTCAAAGAGGGTTGGATCTTTCATGGCTTGAAAACTTTTGCAGAGATCTCCATATGGAGGGTCTGTAAGAGATGTGACTACAGAGAAGGCTGCTAGATGGTTTACCTTTAGAAAGGCGACTCACACTCGGGCGAACAGCAATTGTTCGAAAGGCTGTTTGCAAGGTTTGCAAACACCGAACGAAAAAAGGTTCAAATGAGCGAATGCACAGTGACATTCGCTCATTGCACATTCAACATTGTGGGGCGCATTGCACTATAGTGGGGTTTGGAAAATGGTCCCTTTCCCCATTGTAGTGTGATCTCAGAGTTAGAATATTATAGTAGGGGGGTGTGGGGGGCTTGCCCCCCTGCTTTACACTTCTTTTTTTTTCAGTTCGACATTAATGTTCGAAAAACAGCGAATCTGCTTTTCGATTTGCTCTTTTTCGAACATTAAGGACTATCACCGTTTTCACTTTCGTGGTTATGAGTCGCTCATATGAGCATTTGTACCACTGTGATTCGGCTTTATAAAGGTAAACCCTGCCAGACAGTCCTGACAACTAATATTTTTGTGGCCACTGATCTTTTTAGTTATAAATCTCCCAGGCTTCTTAAGTTGATCAACATGTTTAGCCAAATACATGCCAAAAAAGTAGATTATATTCAACAAAGGGTCTGATGAGATACCACTACAAGAGAATTAAGTCTTCTTTGGATCAAATGAAGATGCCTTTGGAAATTAGATGAGCTGGACAGAAGGCTTTCTGAACTACTGGGGAGACATGTAGGCTAAATGATAAGGAATTATCAACAAGAGTGCTTGGGTTCCTTATGACAGTGTCTAACTGGAGGGGTGTGTCACCTCTATTGTATGTGAAAATAGTTTATGAAACTGAAGTATGCTACACTAATTCACATTTAATTTCAGACTACTGTCCTTGAACAAACTGCAACTTATAGTCGCATGCAGACTTCAAGAACCATAGGCCAGAGGTGTTGGCTTGGAGGTCTGAGAAGCAGAAGCCAAATAAGAGAGGGCTAACAATGATTCCTGTGGTACACCATTGGTAATTTGCTTTCAAAAGTGGCACCTATGACTCTAACCATGTGGGTTCTGTCAGAAAAGCAGTTAGCTATCCAGCCAGCAACATTAAGAATTTACATGTAGATTTACAAGACAGTCAATAATACCGATATGTGGCGTAGTGTCAAAGGTCATGGCCAGGTCAAGATATGCTAGTTATACTTCAAAACCACTATCCTTGTTTCAGTTACTTTTGCAAAAACAAAAATAATGAGCTTAAACAGGCAGCACCTTCCTTTGACAATGCCAAACTGATGAGGATGAAGGGTTAAGTTCTTTTCATTACCTAGATTAATGAGGTCTCAGATAATACACTCACAGCTTTACATTTGAGGCAAGTGAGACCAACAGGTCTAGAGTTGCCAAGATCCTTGGTTTGGCCACCGGTGTGTAATGGTACTGTAATGGCTGCTTTCCAAGTTTCAGGAATGTAGCCACTGCAGAGGCTTAGATTAAAGAGGTTAAGTAAGGGTTCAAAGAAGCCATATTTGGTACTGATAATTAGGCAACTTGGTATATTATCAGGGCCAATGGATGAGGCAATCTTAGATTTTGAGAAGGCTGAGAGAACTTCTTTCATAGTAATTAAGGAGGTGGTTGGGGTTGTGGAATCTGTGGAACAGCAATAACAGTTTGTGGTGTAGCATTTTCAGTAAATTTGTAAGCTAGGATATTAACTATTTCCTTTGGGTCAGAGTGTGCATTTATTGTGGACTAGCTCTTCGAGCATTGCTGCATATTAGTACTTAACTTCCTGACATAGTTAGACATATTTGCAGTTGTTTTCAGTTTTAGTTGCTATTTTAAGTTAATATTTTGCTTTGAACTTCCCGATGATAAAGAAATCACATTCTTTCAAAAGTGTATATTACTTTTAGTCCTGATATGCAATATGAGCTCCCTATGACACAAAAAAAAATCATATTTTCTGAAAAATGTACATTACTTTTACTCCTAGTATCATGCAATACAATAAAGGCATTACTCCATCATTTAATGAGTTTGCCTGCCAGAACATCACATACAAATATTTTTTGTGAATTGAATAGGTCGACCTACTGGTAGTATGCACAGACTGCAGGACAGTAAATGTGAAACCACTAAAAAAATCTGAGATGTTTTCTCAAGAAAATATGCCACTTACATCTAGCTACAGAATGGACTTAGTTGGCGATTTCTAGATATAACAACATCTACACAACTTTAAGTTACATACACAGATTTCTCTCTTTATGACTGAGATGGGGGAGGGGTGCAATTTCTTTAGGAAAAAGACATCACAAATTTAAGAGGAAGGTACAGGATTTTTACTTCTGATGTAATGTCAGTTCAATGTTGTTGTGTCTTTCGGCTTTTCCCAGTTAGGGGTCGCTACAGCGGAACTCCGGTCCGCTAATGACTGGCAGTAGATTTTTACGTGCCGAGTTGCCAGCTCTGACGCACAACCTTCAACGAAGGTATGCCCATTCACGCATGTCTCCACACAGAAGACGCTCTATGGATACATTTTGCACATGTACTGCTGTGTCCACCCTGAAGACAAGTTATAAAATTAACCCTAAGAAAAAACAAAATGCAGCTTGGCAGAATGTCACTTTTATAATGCCTGTAAAAGCCTGCATTTGATACTTATACATACCTCAGATACTATCTGAAAACTTTTAATAAAACAGAGCAGAATTACACTTGAACACTCAAGAACATGGCTGCACATATAGTGCCATTTCATCATAAAGGACTCAAGTGCAACATAATACAAGTTATTACTTATTCCCACATCAGGTAGATCAGTAGCTAATATTTTGGTGCAGCACAAGAGAGAGGCTACACTCCTCAGTGTGCTGTCCTTAAGATGAGATGTTAAACCAAGGCCCCACCTGCTTGAGCGGGTGATAGCTCAGGTGGAGGTAAAAGATCCCATGGCACCTATCAAAAAGAGTACAAGAAGTTCCCCGATGCCCTGGCTAAATTTCCCCTAATAGTATAAATATCACCTCAGATCTTCCCTGACAACAAGCTACTAGCCTAGTGGGACTAACCAGGCCAACAAAGGATAAACAAAATAAAAATAAACTAATATAGACTAGAGCCTGGCCATGGCCAGTATAAGGAGCTTTGGTTTGTAGCATTATAAATATTTTTCTCGAAAAAATGATTGTCACTTTGGATATAATGTCAAATCTGTATACATGTATTCTGAACAGGTATTGCATTCCCAAAACCAAAAATAGAAGTAATTTAGCTCTCCTTTATAGAAAATGTATTTTTATTTAAGCCTATTATGCTCCAACTTTACATAAAGCTATATCTCAGGAATTATTTTCTCTTGTAATTAAAAACGGATGTAAAACAGATATGGGTAGTGTACTAGGCACTGCACTTGTACTAGAATTTGTGTATAAAATGTAGACTATAGCATTATCATGTAACTGTCTGGCCATTTCGTCCTTGCTAGTACTTATGCATCTGGATTGCATAATACAATGAACAGAAATGTCACTTACATGGTAAAGTGGATACATCTTTTTACTTCTGACAAAGCCCCAACTCAGTGGGAAAATTGTGGAGGTTTACATTTTTATTGTTCATGAGCTGAAGTCATTACTATGCTTCCTATAAACCAAATATTTTGAGTTTTTAAACTGTCAGAGTTTACTGATTGGAAAACTGAAACAGGATACCTTGAAGCAATAATAATAATGATAATAATGATAATGATAATGATACAAATTTTGTGAAACCTGTCTTACTACTATGACCTTCTTACTTGAAAGTCTCAAAGCTATGTTGTCAGTAGATTTATAGTCCCAGCAAGAGCATCTTTGGCATAATGATTTGAGAGGAAGGGATAGGTAAACAGGTAAACAGTCACCACAGGGCAACAAGGTTAACAAGACCCACTTCTGGAGCCAGGTCAGCAGACGGTGCTTCCTGGCGAGTGACTGACAGCTAGGTGATTCATGTAGTCCAGCCAGACTCAGCTGAAAACAAGCTGCATTTGAACAGTCATATGGGCTTAACATCTGCAACCCAAAGGGTGATGAACAGGTGTGATGCCAATCAAGTGGCAGACAGGAGATCGATGAATTAAAAGATGGACTTGATCCATGCAATAGCAACTGGATCTTGGGATAAAGAATGTCATCTCACTACCGGGAAAGGAGCTGGAGCTTGTTTAGGATGCTGATAACTACCATTTTGCTTTATCTGGTCCTACATCTATACGGCATTAGTTTTGGAACCAAATATCTCAAGCAGAGGTGGCCTCTCTCCTACTCTGGAGCTGACTCACAAAAAAACTGTGAGAGAACACTCAAGTCCATAAAAGGGTCACCTCACGGCAACCCCAAACAATAAAATTCTATCTGCTGTTTCTGCACATGCATCTAAGAGCTATTCAGAGTACTTTTTCCTTCAAAGAGATTGTGGGTACATTCCTCAAAACAGTAACACCTACAAATTCCTGGGTTCTACTGGAAGACTTCATTGCTCATGTGGAGAATAATGGAGATGCCTATATGAAAGTAACAATGAAAAACAGCTTTCCTGCTATGAACCTAAGTGGTGAGCTTCTGTTGGACATACGTGCTAATTCCAGAATTTCTAGAACAAATACATCTGAACACAAGAATGCTCATAAGTGCATCAGGTACCCCAGCATTTTGGGCCATAGGCCTGCAGTCACGTCATCAGACTTGAGGCTATATGTGGGGGCCAGTGGATGAACACAGGTGTTGAGCTGTCAACCAATTATTATTTGCTCAAGTCTGGACAGGTTCAACTGTTCAGTCCTCCCCCCAAGAAGAGATTCTTCCAAAGACAAGGAGAGGCTGAAAACATAGTCTTAATGGTCCCTGTTAAATATGCAGTAGATGAAACAGTTGTAAATAGTTGTTGCCAAAAAAGTGCCTGGTGAGTCACATGGTAGTAACCCCAGGAACAGCTGGAGGATATCAACAGCAGAGGATTTTGATGGGTTAAAAAGAAGCAGTACAATGCTAATGGAGTAGGTTTTGTATCTGACAGGTACCAACAAGCCAGAGCAGCAACAGCTATACTACTCACTCAAGCAAAGGCCATCCTGTGAAAGGAGTTTGACTTTACCATGAAAAATGACTTTTGGATGGCCTCAGAGTTAGTCCAGAAAAGCATTCAGTAACTCAAGAGCAGGATGCAGGATATTGCCCACAGTGTTCCAGCACGATTGAGGAAATTATAACTTTAACTAGGGACATGGATGGGAGGCACAGTAAGGAACTCCTGAATCCGGGGGATATGGCCTAATTTCAGAAGTCAGCAGCAGAACCAGACAATGGAAATAAATTCTGGTGTACGGTTCTAGTGGGCAGATTAAACAGTTTCACTGTGTCAAGGCTACAGGAGTAGATGGAACTCATCCAAAAATGCTGAATGCTGCAAGCATTGTTGGGCATTAATGGTTATCATTCTTTTTCAACATAAAGTGCAAGGTGAAAATACTACTACTGGTCTAGCGAACTGGAAAGGCTGTCCGTATTTTATAAAAACGTGGGATAGCATTGTGTGTTGTATTTACACAGAGGTCACACATGACAGTCTTGTAAAGGAGACTTCAATTAGCATTCAAGCCTTGAGTTCAGGAAGAGGAATACAGATCCTGACCAGTTTATGAAAAAATAATCTAGGCTTTATTTCGACAACAGAGGGGAGGGTTCATGGGAAATTTGCCAAGGGATTATGACATTTCAATTAAGCTGATTTGCTTAATATCATGAATGATAAGAGTGACTGTATTACTGATAAACTGCAGAAAATGAAGTCCAGCACCCATTTTTCCAATGGTTAATTTGATTTTGCCTACCTAGTGTTGGTGGAACATGTGCTCAGATGTTTTTGTTTCACATTGTAGTTTACTGTATTATTAGTTTTTGCCTCAAATACCTTGAGAGAATTCTTTTTATGTGCAATGTGGGTGTTTGCCATTTTATACTGATTGTACAACTATGCAGTTATACATTTAAGTAACGGTGTGGGGTATATGGAAGGGTGCAATTGGGCTTGTGTTCTGCAAAAGCTACAGTGTAGCTTACACTTTTATAAATTTTGTGAAAGTGGGTCCAGTGAAATGACAGGAGTACATTCTTCAATACCATCTACATTTGTTTTGGGGACTGCAGAAGGCATGATCATGTACCCCAGGATGTTTTGTGCCATATGTCGTTAATTTCCAGTATTTGAGAAGCAAGAGTTGTGCTCTCATTCTTGGCAATATGTTGAAAATGTTGAAAATGTTCAAAGTGGGAGAAGGACTCCACAAGGGTTATATCCTTCTTTTAAATAAGAAACATCTTTATTAAATTACCATGCATGACATAGGCAATCATACATTTATATAAATGAAAAAACATATTGATATAATTTAGTTGCAAACATTACACATCACAAACCATACTGACATAATTTTAGTTGCAAACATTATATATCATTTATAATCTACCCAGTCAATGTCAGTCATGCATTACATAGCTCATTCAAATCCTGCCTTCTTTTAAACCTCGTTCCTCCTCTGCACATGTTGGGTGACCTGAAGAGGGCTGTGCACAAGAGGTGCCCACACAATCTGACAGACTTGGAGTGCTTTTGCCAAGTCAAGATGTGCCATGCTGATAGACTCCTACCCAAGAAGACTGAATGCTGTAATTAAATCAAAAGGTGCTTCAACAAAAGTATTAGTTTAAGGGTGTGCAAACTTATGCAATCAGCTTATTGTACATTTTTTATTTTTTATATTTTTCCCCTAACATATTTGTTTGTTTTTCAATTGAACTCTACAGGTTATAGGTCACATTAAAGGTGGGAAAAGTTTTGAAATTATTTATTGTGGTCTCATTTTTTATATCACAAAAACCTGGCATTTTAACAGGGGTGTGTACACTTTTTATATCCACTGTGTAGAAGCCTTAACTGTGTAGCTCTGTAATATCCCTTCAGATTGGGTAATCCCAAACCACCCTGTTCATCTGGAAGAATCAGCTTATACCACTTGACTCTTGCCATCTTCCCTCCCAGATAAAACCCTTCAGCTCTTTATTAATTGCTACCAACAACTTCTCTTCTGGTTGATAAAAATATGCCTGACCTGTGTATGAAACTAAAGGGACTAAAAATATTTAAACTGTTTGTATCTTGCTATCCATATCCATATAGCAGAGCTTCCGATTTTGCAGTTTTTATATTATTTTTGTTTAGTCTCTTCCCACATAACCTTAGCTGCCACACCAGAATCCTTTTTAATCCATACTCCTAAGTACTTCATTTTATCATGTTCCCATAAATATGGCTATTGCTGAACCAATTTGTGTGTGGGTACATCATTTACAGCTACTGCCTTTGTTTTAGTTTAATTAATTTTGTATCCTGAAAAGATCTGAAACTGACTCAAAATCTTTCACAACACTGAAATATGCTTTTCTGGTTTTATCAGGTACAAATACCCTCATAAGTAAGGGTATTTCATCCAGGAACAAGATCATAACATCTCTGTACTCCTCCCTTATCAGAATCATTATAGAGTACAATGCCCCCTTCAGCATATACCTTGCCAAGCACATGCAGCAGTTGGAGAGACCACATAGGTTCGTGACCAGGAAAATCCAGGGTATCAAACACCTATCTTATACAGATACGCTAAAAGCCCCGTCCTGCTACTCAGTCTCATACAGACTGCTCAAAGGTGACCTGTGTCTGGCATACAGGGCCATCTCAGACTCAACCTTGATGGAGTTGCTGCATATCCTGAAGTCAAACTTCATTTGCGCAACATGCATGCAAGATCTCAACCTGGTCTGTGACATAAACAGAACTTGTTGGCGGGATAGATTTGTGTCCCAATGAATCCCCCATCTGTGGAATAGACTTCTTCTCCATGTCAAGAAGAGTAACTCACTAGCCCTCTTTAAAAGGAACCTGGATGACTACATGGGAAATAGAAAATATACCCCTGGGATCCCAACTGTGTTCCTGCTGGACAGGGAAAACAGGTGCTGACTTTGTGGGAAGATGGGTGAAATTCTTGGCTTGGCTTATAAGGGCCTCCAGACCAATAGCCTAGTATCATCCTATGAACATATAAAATAATGTCTAAAATACAGCCAGATTTTCTTGACTATCATACCAATTGTATCCTTCAATTTCTGAGTCTCTTATTTTCTTTGCCAATGGTTCTAAATATAGTGCAAATAACAAAGGGGAAAGAAGACACCCCTACCAGGTTCCTCTGCTCAAACAGAAATTATCAGATAAGAATCCACCCACTTTAATTTTCATCTCCGATCCCTCATATATCCTCCTAATGAACCTTATAATTTTATCAGGGAAGGCAAATGCTTCCATTGCCCTGCTCATAAACTCCCATCTTACTCTGTTAAATGCTTTCTCTGCATCAACACCCACCAACACCAGTGGTATTTCTTTTTTTTACATTCAGCTTCCCTCTGGATCATCAATGTTCTGGTAATGTTGTCAAATGTTTGCCTCCCCTCCACAAAACCACACTGATCCATATCTATAAATTTTGGCATCACCTTTGCCATTCTTTTAAACATTATAGATGTACACTTTATAATCATGGTTTAGGATTGAAGTGAGCCTGTATGAAGCTGCATTTGATGGGTCTTTACCTTTTTTAGGCATTACAGCCACCACCGCTTTCTTCCAGGATGTTGGTATTTCTCCTCCTCCTCTTAAAATTCTGTTAAACAAAACCCTCCAGATCTTTATCACTTTTTTCCTCTCCTAGCTTCCAACCTTCCACAGGAATACCATCTATTCCTGGGGACTATCTCATGGATTGATTATATGTCGCTATTTTTATCTCATGGCCTCCTATCCTGGTAGTAATTCAGTCTCATCTACCTCTAACCTTGGCATATTTCATTCTTCCATAAACATTTCCATTTGTACTTTTCTTGTTCTCCATATTTCTCTGCTTTATACAGGCTTTAATAAAATTTCTGAAATACTTCTAGTACCTCTACAGGATCTCTTATCTTCCTTGTTATATGCTCCCTAAGCTTGGCACCAATACTTTCTACTTTCTGTTCCGAGTCATTACGCTAAATGTTTTTGTGCTCTGGTTGCATTATCAAAAAACAGTTGCCTATCAGCAATCTTTCTAAACTCATGGATATTACTGAGGTAATCCTTTATTTTCTGCTTAGCATTCTGCAATTGCTCCTCTTCTTATTCTGTGAGATTCCCCCTATTTATTTATTTGACATTTGTTAACCAGGTTAGTCCAACTGGGCTAGTAGCCCGTTTTCAGGGGAGACCCGAGGAGAAAAGCTCCAATAGAGACATTTACATTACAAATGTTACTAGCACATACAGGGTTTTAATACCGACTAAATTACAGTAGTAGTTTCATGCTCAAATAGAGAAATATACATATTATACATAAGTTACAGAGAATAGAGTGAATAGATAGAAGTTACAGAGAATACAGAAAAAAATTTAAAAAATATATGGAAGATAAGTAGATGGAAGTCAGTGGAGAGGGGGAGAGGAAATATAGTAGTGTAGTGCATTAGGTAGGGGCATGACAGGGACAAGTCTTAATGTTAAGAAGGTAGAGTTTTAGTTCCTTTTTGAAGGGTTTGGGGTGGGGAATTGATCTGATGTGGGAGGGGACGTTGTTCCAAGCTGGAGCTATTCTGCAATACTTTAATATTTGTCAGTCCCACTAAATAATTCATGTTACTTCTTAACCATATCTCTCACTTTTATTTCTACCCTACTTTTAAATTCCACTTTAATATTATTCCACTCCCTAGATATATTTTCAGAAAATATTTCTATCTTTTCTAATAACTCGCGAATAATTTCCACTACCTATTCCCTAAATTCCACTCTTTTCAACGGATAGGTGGGAAAGCGCCAGTGTCTCACTTATTTCTTTACCCTATGTTTTATTTTATTTATTACTGGTGCATGATCTGAAAGAGTTATTGGATGCATATCAAAACTTTTAATTAAATGCACATGTTCCTATGAAATGTAATTTCTGTCTAGCTTAGCCCAGTTTCTGTATCTTAGAAAATATGTAAATTCACTCTGAGCTCCTACTAAATTTACATCTTCCATGCCAAATATTTTAATAAATTTCTAGAAAAAACTACCCTCCTTTGTTATACTTTCCCTTCTGGGCCCCCCATACACATCTTTAAAGCTGCAAATCATATTTCCGTCCCCACCTATAAGGAATATTCCTGCCGAAAACTGATTATTTCCCCAGAATTTTCTTAAGCTCCATTATAGCAGTATTAGGTAGAATATAAAGATGTGCCAGTGTAATCCTCATTTGCCAATAGCCCCTTAGTACTACAAATTTATCATTATCTTCTTTATTCTCTTCTATCACTATTGGAGCTCCTCTTGCAGTTAATATAAGTACTCCTGTTTTCCTTTGTCCCAGATAATCTGCTGAATAACCACCCTGAAAACCTTTCTTTATGAGACTCACGTATTGAGTTCTTTCCAACTGTGTCTCCTGTAGCATAACTATTTGCACTCTACATTTTTAATATAGTTCACTACTCTTTTTTTTTATGTATCTGTGAGACCATTAAATTTAAACATAATATAGAGTCACTATGTTAAAAAAGGTATTATTCCCAGCTTTTATTTGTAATAGCTTTGTGTGAAGAACCTAGTTCCAGCTTTTGTGTCACATGCACACACTGTTTGGCAGGTTGATATATTATATAGTTGTTTCCTGTCATATCCATTTCAGCCTATGACACATCTTACAAAACTTTTCGTTTTATTGAAAGCCCTAAAAAAATACACCCCGGACACTCTCCTAAAACCTATTAACTTAATACTAACACAAAAACTATGTACAACTTCAAATACTGAAGTCTTACCCCTCTAATAGGAACAATTGTCCCAAACTGACAACCATACTCACAGATGTGTGTTAATCTAAAAGGAAGGTTATCTATGCTAAGATGCATAGTACAGTCTGTGCTTCTAAGTGTTTTCTGGTTTTGTCTTATCTTTATTTCTCTCCCAGAAAAGGAAACACCTGGATCCTTTCAGAAAACATTATCTCCTAGCCATTGAAAGAAAGAAGTATTCTGTTTTTATTGCTCTTTATCAGATTGCACCCCTGGAGACATGAGAACCAGATACAGAATTGCTTGTATGTGCATCTGTTAATTTATTTGCTAGAGGAAAACTTTAGTATATTCAATATTCTTGTTTATTTCCTTTCTCTTAAAACTTGTTGATAGATAAAGCCAAGGGCCTTAATCCAGTCATTCACCTTTACACGAATGAGAAAAATACACATCATTTTTTTCTTGTAACATACTCTTTAGACCAGACTCCTCCTTTTTTTTATTTAACATTGCAGTGCATATATTTCTTAAAATTGAACAATCAGAAACAGAAAAGGAAGAATAAACAGGGGGACCTGTTTACTTTAGTATCCTTATTACATTTGAAAATAACTGATAAATCTTCACCTTACAGCATGTAGACTATATCATGCACTATAAATATATTACTGTTAAGAATAAAATTTTGATTTACTTACAGTTAACCCTCTCTTTCTTCTTCCCCTCTCCTAAGTCCTCCAAAATATTAATGACATGAAGCAGGGCATATGCTTTAGAGTTCCTTACAAGTTTAGCAAAGTCAAATAAGTCTAATATTTCTAGCTTTTCCTGTTCTGTCATGTTTCGCAAATATAATTAATGCTCCGTAATCCTACATTTATTTGTCAATTTTGAGTTACTGGTTTTATTCCAATTTATCTCCATCTCCCAGATCCAGTCTCTACGTCATTTCCAATGCACTCTCGATTCTTCAAGTCAACTCTTGTGCTTCTTTTCTGTCTTTCAAGCATTTTACGTTGAAACATTAGAAAAGGTTTCACTGACACAGTCTCTCTGTATTCTTTATTACCAAAGGAACAAGAAGCAGAATCATCTTCTGTTTCACATCTCAATGTTTGTTGGACAAACTTATAATTCCTCCTTAGCATATTCTGCATCAAAAAATGATTTTGTCCCTCCGGGAAAGAATAATCTGAAGATAGTTGGGTACAACAGTTTGACTCTCACTCCTGCTTCTTGACAGTCCCTGATTAGAGACATACATTTACTACTCCTCTGCCTGGTGTACAGTGAGTAATCATTTTCCACAAACACTCTGCTGTCTACCACTTTTAGTACTTTGTCCTTCTGCCACTGTTTTGTCAGAATCAACTCCTGCTGATAGAATTGCATCCTTACTATTAAAGGTCTAGGTTGCTTTCTCATGACCAGGTTTGGAGCATACACAAAATGTGCCCTTTCAATTAACAACTCCTGCTGTGAAATACCAGTCCAGTTGCTTATTTGTGCTTTCATAAAAGTAATACAGTCTGCCCCTTCCAGCTTCTCTGGTACAGCAGAAAATCTTAGATTTTCCCTCTATTATTTTTTTTTTTTGAAACATCTCTTCTTGAGCAGTCTCATATTGTTAGCCTTTTCTTCATTTCGATCTCTGGTTTTTGCAGTTTTATCATGTCATCTGAATATCTGTTTAAAGCTTCTTCCATTTTCCTGCCTTTTGTTATTTGAGTTAGTATACTCCATCAGTGATCCACCAAAAAGCCAGATAAACATATAAAACAAAAGGAACCACAACAGATGCAGCAATGAGAGACAGATGTAGAATAATACAAAACCACTAGCGTAATAAAATTTAATTCACCGCTTTCGTCCAAGGACTTCATCAGAATAAATAAAAAACATCACAAAGCAAGTTTAAATACATTCAAAATCTAACAATCAATTAACCAATTAAATAAGCAATTTATAAAATTCAGTTATTTAATCTTTCAATTAAAAAAGGAGGCAACAATACCTTCCCTTTTATGGATTTGTAACTTCCTGTGCTTCAAAAAACATTTAATATTAATGGCATCATTTATACCAGGGAAACAGTCAGCTTTCAACTTGATCTGCCATAAAGTTTCCCTCTGCTGTATATCATTTTTGAAGTCACCTCCCCTCAAATCTGTTTGACAAACTTCTAATATTGAAAATAAAAATTTTTTAAAACCACAACAAACGATAGAATGTTTGTACAAAGCGTTGGTAACATCTTTCTTTTTGATACCATAATTATGTTCTCTAATACGGGTCCTCAGACATCTGCTGGTCATCTCAACGTAAAATGCTGGACAGGTGCTGCATAGACTAATGTAGACAACACCTTTAGTGTCACAACTTACACCGTTGGGAACTGTTAAAATTCTTTGATGGGATTCTATGGTAATGTAGGGTCCCGTAGAAATAAACCTACACATGTTGCAGTGATGACAACACTGCATTCCTTTCTTATTGGTGGTAAAATTGCTACTGTGAACAGGACTAAATTCTAAAATTCTTTTTAAACTAGAATTATTTCTTGACACAAAAAAAGGTTGTTTGCCTATGACTTTAGATAAGTCAAGATTACCCATAATAACCGTCCAGTTCTTCCTAACCAAATTTTGTATTTGTTGACAATCAGCACTCATGTCAAGAGAACAAACCAAATTGGTGTTTGGATCACATCCATTGGCAACGTAGGTACTATTGATGTTACCATGTTGTTCCAGACTGCTGGGGTGGTCAAGCAATGCTGGATATAGCTTGCTCCGTCTGTTCAAAACCTCAACGCTGGTCTCAACCAGTAAAGTATGGTCGTAACCCCATTCCAAAAATAAGGAGGTGATAAAATTAAACTCCCCCGTTAAGTCTGATTCTTTTGAGGTCACTCGGCACGCTCTAATAAATTGACCTTTAGGAATGTTTTTTATAACATGTCTGGGGTGGTTACTAGAAGAGTGTAAGTATCCATTGGTGAAGGTCTCTTTTCGAAAAATACTACTATGAAATCTATTATCAGTGTAATCCCATTTCAAACAGATGTCTAAAAAATAAACTTTTAAACCCACAGTCCCCTTAACAAACTTTAGGTAACTAGAAAAAATGTTGACTTCAGAAATGAAGGCATCTACTGTTCAGAATTGCCTTCAATAACAAAAAACAAATCATCTATAAACCTACAATAAAAACTGATCCCGAATTTCTGAGTAAGCAAGGGAATAAACTCATGCTCCCACCAAGCCATGACGATGTTAGCGTAAGCCGGGGCAGCTGGAGAACCCATAGCTACACCCCGCTTCTGTCTATAATAAGTCTTCCCAAATAGAAAAAAATTGTTATGTAAAATAAGTTCCAAAAAGTTGCAAATGGTGACAATGGCACTGTTGCTAAAACCAATGTTGCTGTTGCCTAAAAAGCTTCTAACTGCTTCTACTCCCTCGTGATGGGGAATACAGGTATATAGTGATACAACATCCATTGTAAAAACAATATGTCTTTCAGGGTCAAAAAAACCTTTCTGGATGTAATTACTAAATTTTACTAAAAAATCCCAAGAATCTTTTATGTAAGATTCATGATGATGTAAAATTGGTCCGAGAACAGCATCAATGATTAAAGAAACCCCCTCTGTGATGGAATGAGGTGATGACACTATTGGCCTAAAAGGGGGGTTATCCAGACATTTATGGGTCTTGGGTATACCAAATATAAAACCTATTCTAGGGTTTTCAACCACACAAAAATCATAAACTTCTAAAGTGATGTCACCTGACATCAGGGCATCATAAAGAAGTGAATGAATTGAATGCTGTTTCCGTTGAATGTCAAAAAAAGAAATAACTTCATATTCTTCACAATTGTTTAGAATCTCTAACATTTTGGTGGTGTAAGTGTGTTGTTTCATTATCACAATATTACCACCCTTATCACTTTTCATGTACCTGAGTTCACCATTCAAGGCTTGTAGATTGTTTAATGCCTTCTTCTCTTCAATTTTTAAATTATTAATAATTTTTCGCTTATGCTCTAACAAATCTGTGACATCTCGAATACATAACTCTTCAAACACCTTAATGGTGTGCTGTAACTTAGGAGTGTAATGAGAAGGTTTTATTAGAGCTTTATTAGCTACAGAAACATCATGCATTAAATATCCCAAATTCAACTTTCTGGTATACTTCTTGATATCTACTATGGTTTTGCTGTAATTAGCTCTACTAGTGGGAACAAAGTTTAACCCAAAACGCAATACCCTTAGTTCACAGTCAGAAAAAACATGTCCACTCAAATTAATAATGCTAAAATGTCCAAAGTCATTGGTTAAGTCTCCTCTCCCGATGAGTTGGACCCTAGGAAGGTGCGACTCCTGGTCAAAATGTTGGTTTTTGAAGAATAATTCCTCTTTGGAAAAAAAGAAGAATTAACATTAGAACTAGTGCTGGTTTTAGTTCTAACTGAATTGTCACTGTCACAACGTACAGAACTATCAGTTTTATTATCACCAGTGTCTGTGTCAACAGGTTCACCATCAATGACGCAAGTCTCACCGTTTGTTAAATGATTAATACTAGTTGGTGGCATCACATTTGAGTTAGTCTCATCAGAATGAGAATACAGTTCATTGTCAGTAATAACAGCAGAAACACCGGTGCCATAAACACGCTTGCCTGGGTTGTTAAACGGCTGCACCTGGTTATAATTCCTCCTGTTAAACCCAACAAAATCGTTGTAGGCTGTTTTACTTTCGTAAGACGAAATGTCCCTCAATAATTTCGATTGTTTTCTATTAATAATATCAGTCGAGTGCTGCTCAACCTCATTAGTCAATTGTTGAAAAAAATGGTCAAAAGAATTATCGGACATCTTCCGTTTGAAAAACGATTCATTCACACTGATATCGTTCTTTAAGAAACTCATTTTAGCTACATTGTTATCTATTAGTAGTTTCAGAAACCTTAATCCAGCTTCATTAAAAAAACAAACTAAGTTATCAAATATAGGCTGCCCAATGGAAACACCATTAGGGCACTTGAAGAACCTAAGTCCCTTAGGCACAATTTTTAAGTCAATGCATTTTAAAAAGTAACAATTCTCCAATTCTAGAGACCTGTACCTTTTCAGTAGCTTCAACAGGCTGTCACGCTTGCGATTAAATTCCTCGCTATTGAAACCTTGACATGGTTTGTCAAAATTGCAAAAAGGATTGTCGACAGGTTTAAAGAAATGCTCAGCATTCTTATAGTTTGGTAAGTCACGTCGGCAGGAAAAGACAGATTTGTTGGCGTTTGCGTCTTTGCCGTGAACAGGAACGTTATTCAATTCAATAACAGTCTCCATTTCTTGAAAAGGTTCGACCGGACTGGAAATGTTGACCAAACGGTCCTTTTCAGTTGCTTTTGCTATTAAGAACTTCAAAGAGTTCTGAATATCTACGAGAGTTGTAACCAGCAAGCTGTTGATACTGCATCCATCAGAACTAGGCGTAGGATGCAAAGTCATATTTAGTAAAGAATCCTCCGCTGCCTCGGCCATGGAACAGGCACAGGAACACCAATAATCCACCAAAAAGCCAGATAAACATATAAAACAAAAGGAACCACAACAGATGCAGCAATGAGAGGCAGATGCCATTAATATTAAATGTTTTTTGAAGCACAGGAAGTTACAAATCCATAAAAGGGAAGGTATTGTTGCCTCCTTTTTTAATTGAAAGATTAAATAATTGAATTTTATAAATTGCTTATTTAATTGGTTAATTGATTGTTAGATTTTGAATGTATTTAAACTTGCTTTGTGATGTTTTTTATTTATTCTGATGAAGTCCTTGGACGAAAGCGGTGAATTAAATTTTATTACGCTAGTGGTTTTGTATTATTCTACATCTGCCTCTCATTGCTGCATCTGTTGTGGTTCCTTTTGTTTTATACTCCATCAGTGTTTCATTTATTTTAATCATCTCTGAGTACATTTGACTTATTTTTCCCTCTAGTTACTGGAAGTCATGCCTTGCACCAAATATGGATCTGCACTGCTTTTTGCTGAAAAGCTGCAGAGTTCTTCCAAGTCATTTTTTCCTCAGCTTTTGTGATTGATCTTCTTTATGGTTCCCTGAATTTCTTTTTTGCTGGCATCCAGGCAATGCACTTACTAAGCAGTTACTGAAATTTATCCAAAAATAAAAATTTACTGGCTCTCTCTTCTGAGTTGTTTTTACACTGTGAGAGCTGAAATTAGGCTTTTACTCAATGTGCAGCCATCTTTGAAAGATCCCACAAGGGTTATATCTTGTCTCTTCTATTTCTGATTTTCATGGACAAAACATCCAAGTACAACCAAGATTTACATAGTAGCCAGTTTGGGAATGCAAGCAGTGCACCTTTGCCATTTATAGATGATGACGCCCTTCTACTCTGAAGTAAATATATTTTCTAAAGTACATGAGAGTATTTCGTTGCTGAGTGTCATGCAAGTGAAATAACCTTAATATCGAAGAATAATCAGGTGAGAAGTAGATGGCGAGTTAATATCAGAAAGAGGGGAAATAAAAAAAAACATCACTGCCTGAATGATGGCTGTGCAGAGACAGTCTTTCACCCTGTTAGAGTAGAAGGAAAGAGGCTGGGGCCGAGGTGGTCAGCAGGTACAGGTGACAGCAAAAACAAAAATCAATATGTGCACAATTTGGAGCTTTCTTCACCTAGCTATACCTGCTACAGTCCCTGGTTTGCATCTACTACTGAAAAGAAATTGTTAGGCATTGTTGCAACCACTTCTTCAACTACTAAGTAATGGGTAATACACTCTTTTAATCACCTTATTCGGGTCTTATGAATGAACATAAATGATGATATTGTCTTGATTCACAACAGAAATCATACTATTCAACCAGTCTCTCAATTCTAATAACTTCTTAATGAAACCCTTGGGAGGGTGGCTTAATGGCTAAGGTGTTTGCCTTACAAACGCAAGGTGCAAGGTTCGAGTCTCACAAGGGATAATTGGCTAGGCTTAAAATGGCTCGCAAGGGCAGTTAGCTTAGTACTAAACTATGAACCTATGAACCTAATCTTTTCAAACACTGCAATTCCTGTTGAATTTTACTTTTGAGAACTACTGGTACATTCCTTTGACACATATAACAGACTTGACATCAGTATGTATTTTATATAACAATTTTCTTACAAACCTCCCAAGTGTGTTAAGACATCAGGATTTCTCTGTTAGGGATCTGTACAGTATCTAAACAGTGTCTGCACCTTCCTGACTGCAAACTGTAAGCACGCACTTTTTACTTTTACAGTATGAATTATTTTTACCATTCCATGCCTCTCACAAGGCAAATAACCCAGTGTCAGGATAATTTAATGCTTACATTCTGTAGCAAGGATGCAGTAGAAAAAATATATTTTATTTCTTACTTTTAGTTGTCATTTGTGAATGGGGTTTGACCACATTGTTGAATATGCATGCAGTTCTCTCCTGTGTATTTTTTAATTTTTAAATCCCAGTAGTTCAAGTAGTATTTTCTCACAAAATACTCGAGTGTAGTTTAAATTCAACATTTTACTTAGCTTAATAATGCTGTAATAATTTGTTGCCAGCATTCTGCAATCTGACTTGCATTATTATCTTAGTGTTTCTGGTACATTTTAAAACTTCTCTGTTTTATTTTCACTTCAGTGGTGTTAACAAACAGTTCATTTTCAGTTTTCCATTCAGCAAACATGAAATTTCCTTTGAACATACCCATTTGCCTTTTATATGTTAGAAAATGGATACATTTCTCAAACTTTGTTGTGTTTTTAATAGATTTTATAGAAAGTTTCCTCTTATGCCCACATCCATGCTTACTACAACGCTTAAAATTTCCATTGCACAATATTTGCTCTATACCTCATGGATCTGTTACTCTTCTCTATTACAATTCTTTCACACATGGTTCTTGTTTTCGTATCATTAATGTTGCAAAACACTCATTCTCACTTTAGTTCTTACTCTTCTTTTTTTCATTAGAATTGCATCGGGCCTTTTGTACATCTATTTCGTCTAATTCTTATAACAATCTGCCAGTAATTTAGTTTACTCTAGACCTGACTATATGGATGTGCTTTTAACAGCCTGTCTCTTGCATGTACATTTCTTAAACCACAATCTATTGTCTTTCTTATTAATGAATCATGCAATTCTTCAATTTAATACTAACTTGATTATTCAGCTTAACAAAATGCACCTATGGTCTCCTTTTACAGTCAAAATACTTACTGAATGTTCTCTGAATTCTACTAGTTCTCTTTTCCCTCCTTTACAGGATCACAGGAGGTTATTAGGCTAATGGCTCTAGGGCCCTTAAAAGCCTAGCCAAGTACAACCCTTGTTCCCAAGAATATCAAGGTATTAAGTGGAACTAAGTAAACAACTACCACTGTCCTAGAGGGATACAAGTGAAACTCCCAGGGTGAATTTGCAGTTTCCCATCCAGTCATCCAAATTATACTTAAATAAGGTCAGTGAGGGGCTCTGCTTCACCTGAATTGGAAGTTTTTTCCAGAGGAGAGATCATCTCCGTGAGATGCATCTGCCTCTTCAGCAAGTCCTGCTGAAGTCGGATACTAGGTTGAGTTCCCTAGAGTGAGTGCACCATTTGATTTATGAATGTGTAGCACTTCCATTACAGCACGATTCGAGAATGCTTTATATGCAAGGCAGAGGTAATCTCTGAGTAGTCTGTAAGACACAGAGTATAGTGATAGTGATTTCCGTCTGTCAAAGTATGACACAAGCTGAAGACCCTGACTTTTCTTTGTAAGAAAGCTTTGAAATATTTCCAGTTGCTGAAGGTGCCTGGTAAGGTACATATCAAAGGTAGCACTGTACTCTATTATTGGCCTGATGTGTGAGGAGTTCAGGGCGGTGATAACCTCTTTTGTTCTGGATGCAATGCCCTTGCGTATGAGGTAGGCAACGTAGAAAGCCTTTCTTACCACTACGGAGATGTGGTGGTCAAAGGAAAGGTTGCTGGCACCCTGTGTGCCCAAATCTCTCACCACTGACTGCGTGCTTAGGGTGTTGTTATTGATGTGCTAATGTGCAGGGATGTTGCCCTAGCCAAAGGGGATGTTAATGCTTTTTTTTGCACTAAGTTTGGCGCCAGTCATTTGTCTATGTAAATCCCTCTTGTAGGATGTTCACATCTCTTGGGGACTCTATGACTGCACCCACTTTGCAATTATCAGCAAAGTTTGTCAGCCATAACCCTTTTGTTTCAGCCTGCACACCTGAGAAACAGATTCCAAACAATAGGGGCCCCAGCCCAGATCCCCGTGGAACACCACTGGTTACTGGTCTGCTGGTGGAGGTAGAGTCACCTGTTTTGACTGTGTATATTCTATCAGTGAGCCAGTTTGTAACCTACCTTACAATATACAGGTTGATCTCCAGCTGGGTGAGTTTATCAATGATTCTTGGGTGGGGAATAGTGTCAAAGGCCTTAGACTGTATGCAAGGATTTGCCTTCGTCCAGGGCTTTAGTGACTGTCTCAAAGAAGTCCACCAAGTTTAACAGGCAGGATCTCCCTTTAATGAAGCTAAACTGAGTTGAGTTGAGCATTTGGAGGTTTCCTATACCTTTGTTAAGGTCCATGATTATTTTTTCCAAAGCCTTGCAGATTAGGATCGTCAGGGCTTATGGGTCTACAGTTCCTAGGTCTGTGGAGGTGCCTCCTTTAAGTAACAGGATGACGGTTGCGGTTTTCCATTCAGCAGATACAAAACCAGTTGTTAGACTGTGGTTAAAAAGAGAACCCAGCTGTGCAGCTAGTTCCTGTTTTAGTCAATTTAGAATGTAGCCTGGGATATTAGCAGGTCCCATAAAGGCTGTGTTTTTGGCTTCTGAGAAAGCACTTACAACCTTCTCCTTGGAGATACTAGGTGAAGGCCAGGTGTTAGGCATGGTTTGGGAGATATGTGGCGGGGATAGGAGGGAGAAGTTTTCACTGAACCTGTCAGTTAGCAGGTTGGCTACTTCTGCGGGTTCAGTATATATAGTGCTATTAACAACCAGTTCTTCGCAGATCAGGTTTTTTCCTTTACGATTTCTGACGTATCTAAAGAAGGCCTTATGAATATTCTTAGCGAAGGAAGCTAATCTGGATTCACAGTTAGTTTCAGAATGCCTTACTAAGTGTCTTGCTTGCTTGTTTAAGTGGAGGAGGGAATGCTACCACTTCAGAGACCATTCCTTCCTGCTCTTGCACAGCAATTTCTTTCTCTTACTGTATAACCCACTAATGGCGGATGTCCATCAGGCAGCCTTGTTCTTTTTAGAGGATTTTTTTTTTTATCCTATCAGCTATGGCTGAGTCAATACATTTGTATAAATGCTTATACAAGGCATTGGTGTAAATTCCAGTATAGGTGTCGATGCCATCAGTGAGGGCAAGGGCTATGAAGCTATTAATGCAGTCACATATTAGGTTGTAATTGGATTTGGAGAAGTTTTTTAATCTAGTTGCTGCTAATGGGGGGGGGGGTCAGATGTTATTGTTATTTCTAATGAGACTGATTTATGATCAGACCTCACTAGGGAGAGCTGCACACATGGGGTGGTGCAACCATCACCCATGTTAGTGAACACCAGATCCAGAATGTTTGGGCTGCTTGTGGGGGTGTCAACCAAATGGCCAAGTTATTGGATGTGATGAAGTCCAATATCTTTGGGCAAGTGTGTTAGTACACGTTTAATTCACCCAAGTGATTCAAGTAGATCCAAGTATGTAGTGTGGGTATCCTGGTTCATGGAGGGAGTCCCATCACAGGCAATAACTTGAAGAAGAGGGTTACCTATAGTCAACTGCATCTGGATTAATTCAAGAGAATTGTACTGTTTAACCAATCTAGAGGTGTATTTATCTTTGATGAATATTGATACTCCACTTCTTTTAGTTCTCGCACTTTCAGTTTGTGGTCTGAATGTGTGGAAGGCATTATAACACGGTATGGCTGGGGTGCTTTCCGCAGCCTTAAACCAAGTGACTGTGACTGCACAGATGTCAGCATCTTCTAAGGTGAAGGCTGCTTCCAGTGAGTGCAGTTTTAGGTTTAGACTACTTGAATTTACCAGCATAACCTTGAGGTTGTATTTTGAAGATATTTTTATGTCAGGTATTTTGTTGTTGTGACATTTCTTAAAAAAAGGCACTATGGAGGAGGCAAGAGCCTTAGCCAGTAACCAATATCCCTGAGGTGACAGATTAAGATCATCTCTGGCAAAGCAGCGTTGTCTATCTACCACATCATCCCATGACATTTAAACAATATAAAATACTAAAATATGTTTATGTTCTTCCTCAGCAAAAAAACAGAATGTGGCAAACTGCAATTTACAAGATTCTTATTCTTTCAACTCACAGCAAGCAATAAATTTACGGCTTCAAAGCTTCTAGCCTTTTTGCAGATTTTCCATGTTGCAAGACCATTTCTGATGGTTGCTGTTGGAACGTTCTCTGTTAATTAACAAGAGGATTAAAGGACTAAGGCTTGGAGCTGTTAATAAACTATTTCCTGTAGTCAAGGGCACAGGATTTGATTCCTTCTACCTCCATTTGTTTACTGTGTGAGTGATAAAGTAACAACTAGGCATTGCCCCCGGATTACCCCTAAACAGGCACACTTGTGTCCAGTGGCCTTATCCTGTTAACAAATAAATAAAATAAGAATAAAATGTTTTTTTAAAAAGGTGAATTTTATTTCTCTAGTTCCAGACACACACAATCTAGAAAATACATTTCTTCAAATATTTCCTACTTTAGGCACTACACTACATATTGCCATCTGTCAAGGCTAGTTAATACATAACAAAGCAACTGTGGATGTATGGCTAGCTTCCATGTGGAATTTATTCAGACTGTATTCTATAGGCAATATAACACAATAGGTAGATTCATATAAAGAAGCCATTAGCATTTAAAGCTATTAATTTCCTGAAATAATCATGAGGGGAAAAGAGCTACACATTGTTAACAGTAGAAAAATAATGAATTCTGCTGTGGTAAACACAATCCTTCGCAAAGGTAGACAGGATAATAGTGTGGGTTAATGCAGCACAGCTTGAGTGATCATGGTTGAACAGCCACGTGCAGAGCAATAGGTGACAGTATGCTGCTGCTCAGGACCCTATTTAAGAGTCCTCAAGCTACAATTTCTCTTTTCATAGTTCCCACTATTATACTATTCCTTCATGTTTCCAGCTCCTTAACATACTCAGAAACTGAACAACACTCATATATATTGTTTCATAACAGCCTATTACAATTTCATAATTGTTTTCTAAAAAATTGAGATTTTTTGTCTGGCAATACCAATGTGAACACCATCCTAAACAAAGTCACAAGTAATGCATGAACCTAGATTCTCAGTTAATAAATTAAGCACATAATCTTATCACTGGATGAATAAATGGGTAAAGCTAACACAGCATTTTCAGACTAAATCAATGTAGTAAATACACTAAAAAGCTAAACAATAGGATGATTTAGAATGAAGAGATAACATTTATAAGTACAGGAATGTCAGCATTATTTCCAGATATCATCAGGAATCTGGAAATAGATTTCTATATGCTTCTGCATGTAGAGTTAGAACATGAGCAGTAGGTAATGTAAAATATAGCCTACACTTTCACGAAGTATTCTTCCGGATTCAAACTAGAGAACACCTGAAGAAAACTGACTGCATGCAAAATAAAGTCATATAAATTGCTATTCCCATTTCAGTACAGTATTCAGAAATTGGCCCAACTAACACTGACAAGTACCAGCTACTTACCACATCACTGACATGAGACAAGGAAACTTCCTTTTCTCCTTCAGAACTCAGTCTTTCAGGCACCTCTGCATAATTGTGCTGAAAAGGAAGTTCTACTTCTGTCTCATCATCTGCTTCAGCGCCACAAAAAGCCTCATTTACTCTGCTAGCCTGCACAGTTCCACTCTGCACTTGATCACTGAAGTTCTTGTTAATGTTTTTCTTACTTGTTTTCTTCTTTTTTGATTTCTCAGTCAAATAATTGTCACTGCCCTGAGGAAGAAAAAACATGCCATTAAGTCCGTAAGTGGACATGCCACAATATGCACATGAACAAATGCTAATTCAGCTGACAGAAGACGGTAATGCATGTCAAGGTCAAATCACTGTGCAGCTAATGCAGATGCCATTGTTGAACTATTTGACCCCTCACGTCTCATCCCTTGCTTAGCAGCTGAACATAACTGCTTTCCAACATCTATTAAAACAATTATTCCACAAGCCAAACAGTTTCATGGCAAATGCAGCCCTTACCATCTCTCATCTGAAATTAGTCCGCATAACCTTAAAGTTACTGTGCATCTTCTACTTTCAAGTCCCACTGTCCTAGACATTTATTTCAGGATTTTGAAGACCCAGATGAAGTCTTTCCTAGCTCTTTTCTCTTCCAGCAATTACATGTTTACAGCCTTCAGCTTCTTCTAAAGTTCACCGTTCTTTAGTGTATTGACTATCTTAGTCGCTTATCTTTGACCTCCTGCCAAACAACTTGGATCATTCTTTGGGTACTATCATTTGGAACTACAAGTGATACCTCAGAATTAGTTACTCTCAAAGTGGATGATGAATATCACCCTAGTCAGAATACATGCCTCAGAATACCTGTCAGTCTACTGCATAGGTTCACAAGTTCATAGATTAGTACTAGGCTAATTGCCCTTGTGAGCCATTTTAAGCCTAGCCAATTATCCCTTGTGAGACTCAAACCCTGCACCTTGTGTTTGTAAGGCAAATACCTTAACCATTAGGCCACCATCCCAACTCCTTGCATTCTTACTACTCTTACTATTACCATACTGCAATAAGTCCACTAATTTTAGAAGTTTTCCAAGTCCCGCATCAACAGACATCAGAATACTATTGTTACTTTTTTCTATCAATTTTTCTTAATATTACTCCCCCATAAAAAGTATTTCTGCTTTATGGACTTTGTGTCAAAGATCAAGACTTTTCATGTTTTGGCACTAAACCCAGGCTGCCAGTCTAAACATACCATCCACTTAATCAGTTGCTCCTACAGCCAAATCCCTCATGGTTTACTAGTGGTCCTACTTTATGTGAGCTATAAACAAGCTCCCTGCTCAGTACAGAATGATGGTAATAATGGACATGAAAATTAAAAAAAAAATCCACAGAATTGACACCTAGAGTGCTCTGCTCTCCCAACCATCACTCTCTGTTCTGTGCCTCTAATCCAACATTCTATCCACCTCACTACTTTGGGGCTTATCACAGCCTCATAAATTCTTGACAATCAGCATTTTTTAGGAAATGAACGTCTTGTCTAAATGCTGGTGGACTACATCTGTCAGAGTCTCTCAATTTCTGTCACAATATAATTTTGATACTGGACCAAAAATAAGCCGGCAAGACTTCCAAATAAAGCCATGCTGGCAGTGGGGTTCCAAAAAAACTTAAGGCCTTTTGGAATCCTACATGGCACTACTCTGAAAGCTTCTCAATGCCCTTTCCTGGGGCATAAATAGATTAGAGGCTTGTAATCTCAAGGTGCCCTCAAAAAGGTCCTTGTGCATGGTAAAACAATCACAACAACTTTCCATTGACTAAGTTATCTTCTATTTCATATGACTCGTTGAATAAGACAGAGAATGCCCTGAAGTAAGATAACCACAACCACTACCTCTTTAGCAGCTTTGATGTCAGGCTAAATACCTGGGCTTTGTCATCCCTCAAACCCATGCCAGAGCTTCTTCATTTTATACCAAAAGTCATTTTGTGACAACACATCACACATCATCTGATGAACCTTTCACACTTCCCCTTCCTAAAAATTAAGCTCGGCTGGTCTGCCTGGTTCAGAATGAAACAAAGTACTCTTATCAACAGCAGCTATATGTTACTTTTCTCTGACACAAGAATGTTAACTTCTTTGTTCTTCCTCATCTTGAAAGATCTACAAGACCCAGTCTCTCATTTATTTTGTTTCCATGTGCCAGTCATATTGTCACTCATGCTGTGGCTTTCCTTACTATCTGCATTAACTATTTCTAACTCCCATATACCAGCTTAATCCTGCCCTACCTTTATTCAAGCCTTCAATAGCCAACAGCCATTTAACTTGACACACATTCCCTCTTTTGACTCCCTTATGAATCAAAGGATGCTCTTTACTCACCTTCTGACTTGCATTCCATCTCTGGTGAAACCTAAAACTTAAATGATTTTAAGGGAGTCATATACATCTAGGACCTCTTGCATCATAAATATAACCAAAACTAAAGTACCTGTGTGTTGTAAGTTGTCGCAAACCATCTTAAATCACTAACTTTATATAAAATACTCATAACACTAAGGTTCTGGGTGGTTGATCAACTCCACTGTTACATGCACACACATACAAGCAAGGTTTATGACTGGAACAATGTGCCTGTGGCATTACTGTCATACTGCCTTTTAACTCCTTTACTAATGCTAGTTTTCAGAAACATTGTTCTTATCACTAACTCATTCAAGGATACTTTGTTCCCAAACATAAAAGAACTTTCTTGTCAAAATGGTTTGACACATTCTCATGAAATTTTCAAGGAATTAACTAAAACGTTGGGTATCACGTGTTGCCGGCGGTTGGCCCCCGTTGTGGGGTCCCCCAAACAACAAAAACAAACACACCAACAACCATACAGTGGTACATTATTACCCCACCATTAAACCAACTATTAACCATGACATTATTTAGAAAATTAAGCAAAATTACCATAACTGTAATTGCATGCCATAATGCCTGTTTGCGCGGCCTCTCGCGGCCTCTGCACTCTGCCCTGTCTGCGCGCGCGCGCCCGCGGCACATCAGAGAGAGCAAAATCAGAGTTTGCAAGATCTCCGTTTTTTTTTACTGTTTAAAGTTATGTTAAATGGGTTTTAACATAGCGAGACAAAATAAATGTCCGTTGCTTAGATGTTTGTGTTTTATTTTAAACTTTGTACCCATATTTAACCATGTAAAATAAAAAACAAAAAGATCTTGCTTTCTCCGTTGCTTTTTCCGTTGCTTTCTTGCTTGTCTATGATAAGTTAAATGGGTTTAGCATAGCGAAAATAAGCAATGGAAGCAATTTGCTTTTGTTGTTTGTCTTTATGTTATATGTTAAACCCATTTAACATAAATGTAGAAAGTGTTTAAAGTAGATAAGTTAAAAGAAAAGAAAAAGTCCGACACTGACCTTTAGTATAATATATAACTCAATAAAATGTGCACGCCAATCAGCGTGCACGTTTTGGGGGGGGTCATGGTATAATTACCAATAAACTATACTTAGAATTTGCTCTTAACTTCAATGACAAAGGACCAAATGGGAAAAATCATTTTAACATAATTGTATTCCATAACATTTAAAAAGAATAAAAATCCCACGTTTATAGAAAAATGCAGTTTTTATGCCTAAAATCATGATAATACTATATATTTATGTTTATGTATTTGGTAGCTGAAATGTGCATTATTTTGAAAAAGAAGAGATGGTTTTATATTTGTTACCCTGAAAAGATTTGATGGCTACAGTCATATTTTAAACTGAAAATGCTGCAGATGACTTATTTGTAATGGCCATTCTGACCTTAACGTAACCCTCTCCACAAATTCCAGAATATTTTGTTATAAAACTGTCAGGGAAAGACATTTGGACACTTAGCCTTATGCAGTATATTGTAAGAGCTGACAGCATTAAAGGCAAGAATACTAAAGCATTTCAAATGTGAATGTCAGTGAACACTAACCAGATTTTTGCTACAACATTTCATTGTTTCATATGCAAGTACTAGGCAATCACTCTGCAAAGCATTAGAAGCCAGTCTAAGCCCCCCTATTCAATATTCACCCAGCTTCAAGGAAGGCAAAACAAGAAAGAGCTGGAGAGAATCTGAGGCTGCCCATCCATTTATTTATGGTTACCATAAAGGTGGTAGGGGTACTACTATGCTTGATATGTAAGAGAAGTTAGTTCCAGAGGTGAGGGATACACTGGAATATGAATTTGTCATGCCAGTGTGTCTTATTTGTTGACCAAGGTTTCGTTCCTTTAACCAGGTATTTGAGGTATCATTTGTTTTGCAAAGGAAAAGGAGTTCAAAGAAGGTTGGATCTTTCATAGCTTGAAAACTTTTGCAGAGATCTCCATATGGAGGGTCTGTAAGAGACATGAGTACAGAGAAGGTTGCCAGACAGTCCTGATAACTAATATTTTTGTGGCCCTGATCATTTTAGTTATGAATTTCCGAGGTTTCCTAAATTGATTGACATGTTTAGCAAAATACATGCCAAAAGGTAGAATATATTCAACAAAGGGTCTGATGAGATATGACTAAAGGAGGACTATGTCTTCTTTGGATCAAGTCAAGATGCCTTTGGAAATGAGATGAGCTAGAAAGAAGGCTTTCTGAACTACTGCAGTGGCATGAAGGCCAAATGATATGGCATTATCAACAAGAGTGCTTAGAGTCCTTATGACAGTGTCTAACTAGAGGGGTGTGTCACTGCTACCTCTATGGTATGTGAAAATGGTTTGTTTACCAAACTGAAGTATGCTACACTTATTCACATTTATTTCTGGAACGCTGTCCTTCAATAAACTCCAACTTATAGTCGCGTGCAAACTTTAATAACTATAGGCCAAGGGTATTGGCCTGGAGGTGTGAGAAGCAGATGCGAAATAACAGATGGCTAACAATGAGCCCTGTGGTACACCATTGGCAATTTGCTTTCAAAAGTGGCACCTGTGACTCTAATCATGTGAGTTCTGTCAAAAAGCAGTTAGCTACCCAGCTAGCAACATTAAGAATTTACATGCAAATTTACAAGACTGTTAATAATACCTACATGAGGAGTAGTGTCAAAGGTCATGGCCAGGTCAAGATATGCTATTTATATTTTAAAACCACTATTCACTGCTTTACTTACTTTTTTCAAAAAATAAATAAATAATGGGATTAAATAGGCAGCGCCTTCCTTTGACAATGCCAAACTGATGAGGGTCAAGGGTTAAAGATCTTTTCAATGTCTAGATTAATGAGGTCTGAGATAACACACACACAGCTTTACATTTGAGGCAAGTGAGACCAACTAGTGTTGCCAGGATCCTTGGTTTGATCACCTGTGTGTAATGGTACTGTAATGGCTGCTTTCCAAGTTTCAGGAATGCAGCTACTCTAGAGGCTTAGAGTAAAGGCCATATTTGGTACTGATAATTAGGCAACTTGGCATATTATCTGGGCTCATGGATAAGGCAATCTTAGATTTTGAGAAGGCTTAGAGAACTTCTTTCATAGCAATTAAGGAGGTGGTTGGGGTTGTGGAAGCTGCGGAACAGCAATAACTGTGATGTCACATTTTCAGTAAATTTATAAGCTAGGTTATTGGCTATCTCCTTTGGGTCAGAGTGTGCACTACTTATTGTAGACTAGCTTTGAGCATTACTGCATACGAGTACTTAACTTCCTGACATAGTTAATGAAAGATATGCAGTTGTTTTTGGTTTTAGTGGCTATTTTATCTTAATAGTTCGCTTTGAGCTTACCGATGACAGAGAAATCACATTTTCTAAAAATGTCCATTACTTTTAGTCCTGATATCAATACAATAAAGGTATTATGCCAACATTTAATGAGTTTGCCTGCCAGAACATGTCAAATATAAATATTTTTTGTGAAGTGAATAGGCTGACCTACAGGTGGTATGTACAGACTGCAGATCTGTAACTGTGAAACTACTAAGAAATTCTCAGATGTTTAATTAAGAAAATATGCCAATGCCACCTAGCTACAGAATGGACTTGGTCATTTTTAGATATAAAAACGTGTACACAACTTTTAAGATACATACACAATTTGTCTCTATGACTGGGATGGGGGAGGAGTACAATTTAAGAAAAAGACATAACAGATCTACAGGAAGGTGTAGGATTTTTACTTTTGATGTAATGTCAGTTCAATATGGATGCATTTTGCACATGTACTGCTGTGTCCACCCTGAAGACAAGTTATAAAATTAACCCTAAGAAAAAACAAAATGCAGCTTGGCAGAATGTCACTTTTATAATGCCTGTAAAAGCCTGCATTTGATACTTATACATACCTCAGATACTATCTGAAAACTTTTAATAAAACAGAGCAGAATTATACTTGAACACTCAAGGACATGGCTGCACATAAAGTGCCATTTCATCATTAAGGACTCAAGTGCAACATAATACAAGTTATTACTTATTCCCACTTCAGGTAGATCAGTAGCTAATATTTTGGTGCAGCACAAGAGAGAGGCTACACTCCTCAGTGTGCTGTCCTTAAGATGAGATGTTAAACCAAGGCCCCACCTGCTTGAGCGGGTGATAGCTCAGGTGGAGGTAAAAGATCCCATGGCACCTATCAAAAAGAGTACAAGAAGTTCCCCGATGCCCTAGCCAAATTTCCCCTAATAGTACAAATACCACCTCGATCTCCCCTGAAAACATGCTACCAGCCTAGTGTGACTAACCAGGCCAACAAAGGATAAACAAAATAAAAATAAACTAATACAAAATATATCCTGGCCATGTTGCCATGGCCAGAATAAGGAGCTTTGGTTGTAGCATTATAAACATTTTTCCCAGAAAAAATGATTGTCACTTTTGATACAATGTCAAATCAGTACACACATATTCTGAACAGGTATTACATTCCCAAAACCAAAGAGAAGTGATTTAGCTTTCCTTTATAGAAAATGTACTTTCATTTAAGCCTATTATACTACAACTTTACATACAGCTATCGCTCAGGAATGATATGCTCTTGTAATTAAAAACTGATGTAAAACATAAATTTGTAGCATACTAGGCACTGTACTTATACTAGAATTTCTGTATAAAATGCAGACTATAGCATTATCATGCAAGTGTGTGGCCATTTTGTCCTTGCCAGTATAGGGGTGCCACCTTTTCAATTGCCCAAAGTGGGACATTTTTTGCAGAAACATCAGATTTTTCAGGGTAAAAAATAACCACGGCCAGTACAAAGGACAGAACTTCGCTTTTTTGCCTAAATAAAAGATTATTCCTGTAGCATTATAGTTGCTTAATTCTGTTTCTTATAAAATCTAGGTGTTTCAGATAGAAAATAACTATTTTATGCAACTATTAAAGAATTTTTGTCCTAAAAATCTCAGGACATTTGCCATTTTTTTCAATTTTCTTGCAGAACACAACTGCCCAAAGAGGGATTGTCCCTCGCAAAGTGGGACAGGTAGTAACCCTATGCCAGTACTTATGCATCTGGATTGCATAATACAATGAACACTTACATGGTAAAGTGGATACATCTTTTTACTTCTGATAGAGACCCAACTCAGTGGGAAAATTGTGGAGGTTTACATTTTTATTGTTCATGAGCTGAAGTCATACCTATTTTTCCTATAAACCAAATATTTTTGAATTTTTAAACTGTCACAGTTTACGGATTAGAAAACTGAAACAGGATACATTGAAACAATAATAATAATAATAATACAGATTTTGTGAAACCTGACTTACTACTACGACCTTCTTACCGGAAACCCTCAAAGCTATGTTGTCAGTAGATTTATGGTCCCAGCAAGGGCATCTTTAGCATAATGATCGGAGAGGAAAGGTCACGTAAACATTCACCACAGGGCAACAAGGATAACAAGACCTACACCTGGAGCAAGGTTGGGAGATGGTGTTTGCTGGTGAGTGACTGACAACTAGGTGATTCACGTAGTCCAGACAGACTTAGCTGAAAACAAGCTGCATTGAACAGTAATGTGGGTTTAACATCTGCAACATGAAGGGTGATGACCAGGTGGGATGCCAATCAAGTGGCCGAAAGGAGATGGATAAATTAAAAGATAGACTTGATCCATGCAATAGCAACTGGGTCTTGGGATAAGGAATGTCATCTCACTACCGGGAAGGAGCTTGTACAGGATACTGATAATTAACATTTTGCTTTACCTAGACCTACATCTACACGGCATTGTTTTTGAAACCAGATATCTCAAGCAGAGGTGGTTTCTCTCCCACTCTGGAACTGACTCACAAAAAAACTGAGAGAGAGTACTCACAAGTCCATGGTTAGGGGTAGAGTTGCCACCTTCCTTCGTGGCGAAAACCGGAGTAAAGCTACACCCCCCGCGTCACCAGTAACCCTGCCCACCCCCTCTCCTGCCCACATTCCGCCCATTTTGTGATGTCTCGGTGACATCACTCGGCGGGGAACACCCTCTTTTTTCATTCCTGCTGCCTGCTTTCGCCTGCTTTTCTGTAAAAAAAGCATAGTAAAAGTAAAAGCCGATTTACAAACTCCGATAGTTTGTTTCCTTTTTTAAACAGAATATTGAGTTTGTACACTGTTTTCCAGACTACCGAAGAATCAGTTTGATTCCGAACAGTCCGGAAAAAAACCGGAGAGGTGGCAACCATAGTTAGGGGTCACTAAACTGGAGTTTGCACCAGTGTTTAGGAGGGTCACCTCATGGCAACAACAAATCACAAACAAAATTCTATCTGCTGTTTCTGCACATGCATCTAACAGCTATTCAGAGTACTTCTCCTTCAAAGAGAATATGGATACAGTCTTCAAAAGAGTAACACCTACAAATTCCTGAGTTCTACTGGAAGGCTTCAGTGCTTACGTGGGGAATAATGGAGACACCTGGAGGAATTTAACTATGAAAAACAGCTTGCCTGCTATGAACAGGTCTGGACAAGTTCAACTATCCAGTTTCCCCTCCCCAACAAGAAGAACTTCTTCCAAAAACAAGGAGAGGCTGAAAACAGAGTCTTAATAGTCCCTGTTAAAATCTACAATAGATGAGACAGTTCTAAAGAGCTACTGCCAAATAGTGTCCAGTGATTCACATGATAGTAACTCTAGGAACATCTGGTGGATCTCATCAGCAGGGGACTTTCATGGGTTAGAAAGAAGCAATACAATGGTAATGGAGTAGGTTTTGTATCTGTTATATACCAAAAAGTCAGAATGATAACAGCTATACTACTCACTCAAGCAAAGGCCACCATGTGAACAGAGTTTGATATTACCATGAAAAATAACACTTGGATGGCCTCAAAGACATTCCAGCAAAGCATTCAGTATCTCAAGAGCAGGATGCAGGATACTGCCCACAGTGTTTCCAGCGTGAGTGAAAAAATTATAATTTTAACTAGGTACATTGATGGGAGGCATAGGAACCACTCTAAGAACTTCTGAATCTGGGGGATGTGTCCTCATTTCAGAAGGCAGCACCAGAAACACACAATGGAAATTAATTCTGGTATATGATTTTAGTGTGCAGATTAAACAGTTCCACTGTGACAAGTCTGCAGGAGCTGACAGAACTCATCCAGAAATGCTGAATGCTGCTATAGGCACTGCTGGGCATTAATAGTTATCATACTTTTTCAACATAAAGTGCAAGGGGAAAATACTGCTTCAGGACTAGTGAGTTGGAAACATAGTCCCCATTTTATACAAAGGTGGGATAGTATTGTGTGTTGTATTTACACAGCGGTCATATATGCCAGGGTCTTGTAAAGGAGACTTCAATTAGCATTCAGGCCTTGAGTTCAAGAGAAGGAATGCAGATTCTGACATGTTTATGAAAAAGCAATCTATATTTTATTTCTACAACAGAGGGGAGGATTCATGGGAAATTTCCAAGGATTATGACTTTCCAATTAAACTAATTTACTTAATATCAATGAATAATAAAGTGAAAGCCAGTATCATTGATGAACCCCACAAAATGAAGTTCAGCACCCATTTTTCCAAGGTATGCTTTGATTTTAGGTTAATAGGTAAGTACTAGGCTATCTGCCCAAGGGCATCTATAAGCCTAGCCAGAATGTGTTGGCTTTCGCTGCCCCCTTAGATTAGTTCCCTGTGCCTCGGTCCAGCAGAGCCATTAGTTTCCTGTGCCTCTGTCCAGCAGAGCCACTGCAGTGATCCCCGGGGTAAATTTTCTGTTACCCATCCACTCGTCAAGATTTCGCTTGAAGAGTGTTAGTGAGGGGCTCTGCCTAATGTAGATTAGAATCCTGTTCCAAAGCATGGGGAGTCTCTGGGACAGGAATCTACCCCTCCAGCACGTCCTATTTATCATTGTGGTGAGGTTTAGATCCCTAGAGCGTGTGGCTCTTGGGGATTTGTTTTTTTTTAGGTGGAGCATGTCCATCAATTCTGGTTTGGACATGGCCTTGTATGTCTGGCAGAGATCACCTCTGAGTAAACGGTATGCAGCTGAGTACAGCTGGAGTTTCTTCAGTCGGGCTGCACAAATCCTCTTGGTGAGGTACTTCTGCCGTCTTTCCAGCTGTTGCAGGTGTCTTGTGAGGTACATCCAAAATGGAGCGTTGTACTTTATGATGGGTCTGATGAGTGATGAGTAGAGGGGCACAATAACCTCTTTTGTTCTAGATGCAAACCGTTTTGTGATTACGTGGGCCACATAGAAGGATTTTCTAACCACCTTGTCAATATGAATATCAAAGGAGAGATTACTATTTACTTGGGTCCCCAGATCCATTTTCTGTATTTAGGGGACTACCACGCATGTGGTATCATGGGTACTTTGTTTTTTCCAAAGGGGATGACTATGCACGTTTTGGCATTGAGCTGGAGGCCATGGTTTTGACACCAGGTATCCGTCTCTAAGAGACCCTTTTGGAGGATGTCTATCAGCCACAGAGTCAATTATGGCATCCAGTTTGCAGTCGTCTGCGAACTTGGTCAGCCATAGTCCTCCTGTTCCAAAGCATGCCTGTACCTCTGAGAAGTATATACCGAACAGGAGGGGTCCCAGGACTGAGCCCTGGGGGACGCCACTTGTAACCGGTTTAGATTCGGACCTAGAGCCTGCAACTCTCACCATGTGGGTTCTATCCATGAGCCAATTGGTAACCCATCTCCTGACGTAGGGGTTTATGTTCAGGCTGGTGAGCTTGTCTATAAAACCAGAATGGCGAATGGTGTCGAAGGCCTTTGCGAGGTCTAGGTAGGCTGTGTGGACCTCCTTTCCCTCGTCTAAAGCCTTGGTAACTGTCTCAAAGAAGTCCATCAGGTTTAGGAGGCATGATCTGCCCTTAAAGCCAAACTGGGTAGGGTCCAATGTTTGGAGGTTCCCAATGTCTCTGTTAATGAGTTCTATGATGATGCACTCTATAACCTTGGAGACCAGGCTAGTCAGGCTTATAGGGTGATAGTTCCTGGGGTCTGTTGTGGCTCCACCTTTGTGGAGCAGGATAACTGTAGCTGTGTGCCACTCTATGGGTACATAGCCTGTAGAGAGGCTGAGTTTGAAAAGTGTGTTTAGGTGAAGGGTTAGTTCATTTTGGAGCTTGTGTAAGACACAGCCTGGGACACCGTCCGGTCCCACTGAAGCTGTATTTTTGGCTTTGGATAGGGCTGTTTTAACCTGTGTGTCAGTGACTGCCTGGGTTCTACATTCTTCTGGTATGGTTATGGGCCCTTTAGGGGGTGAGAGGGGGTGAAGTTTGCACTAAACCTGTCTGCCATAATGTTGGCAATATCAGTCGGTTCAGTGTATTTTGTGCCATTCTGCACTAACTCAGAGCAGATCTGAGAGTTTCCAATTAGGTTCTTGACATAGCTACAGAATGCATTGTGGTTATCTTTGGAGTCCTTGGCAATTTTTCTTTTGAAGCTAGCCTTAGATGATTTTATGAGGGATCGTAGTTTCTTGCTGACACTGATCAGGGATGTCTTTCCTTCTTGGGATTTTACTCTTTTCTGTACTAGTTTCCTCCTTCTGTTGTATAGCTTGTTTATGGCAGGGGTCCATCAGACTGGTTTCCTTTTCTTGGAGGAGTGACTCTTGGTTTTGTTTGGGATAGCACAATCCATACATTCTTGCAGGTGCTCATAGAGTGCCTTTGTAAGGGATTCAGCAGCTTGGACAGCGTTTGTCCTTTAGCATGGGGGCTGTGAACCTTTCCACCTCGGTCTTAAGTAATGTGAAGTTTGCTATTGAAAAGTTTTTCACAGTGGTTTCCTTGATTGAGGGTGGGGGCGGAATGTGGATATCCAGAGTGATTAGTCTATGGTCTGATCTAACCAGCGAGGGGTTGACCTCTGGTGTAGAAAGTACAGTCGTGTACACTTACCATAAATGTAGATGTTCGAGTGTATTCACTGTTGCAGTCATTACATTTGGGTTATCTGCTTGCAGGAAGCCCTCAGTCGGGCTGATTATCAAAGTCTTGGGTCCTGAGTCAGTTGCTGTCTCATCTTCCATGACGTCAGGTAGTCAGGAATATAAAGCATGCAGCTGATGCCATTACATCAGTTTTTCTTGACCCATATGTCAGGTGCCCCCATAATGGGAAGCAATTAAATATAAGATTACACCTCCAACAAAAAGCAAATACACCAGAAAGCTTATGTATAGCAAAAAAAGAAGAGAGGTATAGCCAATAGAAGTCAGGGGGCTGGAGGGAGGGTAACCAGGACTGCAATAGTGAATACACTCGAACATCTACATTTATGGTAAGTGTACACAACTGTACTATGTTCTTCGTGTTTCACTGTTGCAGTCATTACATTTGGGTAGATTCCCAAAGCTAAGGAAGGGAGGTGGCAGTTATTGAGCATTAGGACTAGCTATTAGGCCCTGCAAGACTGCAGTGGCAAAACCAGCTCTGGATTTAGAAAAAACTGGCAAGTGGTAATGCCTGATGAAGGTATGTACAGAACTTCAGGTAGTAGCTTCTAGTATGTCCCTGGTAGGGACACCTCTGAGGAAAGGCTGTAGAAGTAGATGCAGCCCTGGTGGAATGGGGTCTTATCCCCTGAGGGGTAGGTTTTTCCATGGTGCTTATAGCAGAAAAGAATGTAATGGTCTAGCCTCTTAAAAATGGTTTGCTTTGAAATGGCCTTCCCCTCTGCCCCTGCAGCAAAGGCAACTAGCAGCTGTTCAGATTTCCTGAGAGTCTTGGTCATGTCCAAGTAAAATCTAAGTTGTCTGTGCACGTCCAAGGAGTGCAGTATTCGTTCCCCTTTGTTCTGTGGATTAGAAAAGAAGGTTGGCAAATGAATGGACTGATTAATGGCCACACTGGATACCACCTTGGGCATAAAGGAAGGATTGGTCCTGAGGGACACCCTGTCTGCATGAAAGATGATGAAAGGCTCCACTGCCATGAGGGCCTGTAATTCAAATACCCTCCTTGCTGTAGTGATAGCTAGAAGGAAGGCTGTTTTCCAAGAAAGAAATTTAAACTCCGCAGTTGCAGCTGGCTCAAAAGGAGGTAGAGTGAGCTTTTCCAATACAAAGTTAAGGTCCCAGGCAGGAGTAGGAGCTCTGCTGGGTGGTCTTAAATTTTTGGCCCCTCTGAAGAATCTTTTCAATAGGGGGCGAGAGAAGAGGGGTGGTTCAGTATTATAATGTGCTGAAATGGCTGAGGCATGAATTTTAATGGAAGAGAAGTAAAGGCCCTTGTGAAGCATCTCTGTCAAGTATTGAAAAATATGCGGTAAACTGGGCACTGTTGTGCCCATCCCCTGAGCCTGGTTCCAAGAACAGAATCTTTTCCACTTTTCAGCATAGGATTTTCTAGTACTATGCCTCCTTGCCTCCAGGATGACATCCAGGTGAGCACTTGTTTGCTGAGGGATGGTACAGGAGAACTCAGGTAATTAGCCAGGCTGCCAGGTTCAGGGTTTGAAGCTGGAGGTAAAGGATCTGGCCCTCCTGCTGGGACAGTAGGGAAGGAGTCTGAGGCAGGTGCCATGGTTCCAGTAGTGACATACTGCGCAAGAGGGGGGTACCAGTGTTGGTGATGCCAGTCTGGTGCAATGAGTATTGTCCTTGGTTTGTCCTGTTTGATCTTTAGTAAAACTTTCGAGAGGAGAGGCAGAGGGGGAAAGGCATAAACTGACAGGCTTTTCCAGGTAAAGGACAGGGCATCCACTTTCCAAGCTTGGCTGTGGGGAGTCCTTGTGCAGAATTTGTCCAATTGGTAGTTCTGAGGGGAGGCAAACAGGTCTATCTCTGGGCTCCCCCATTTGTTTCTCAGAATACTGAATATCTTTGGTGCCAGTTTCCATTCGTGTGGGTCCATGAGATTTCTGCTTAGGTTGTCTGCCAGAGTATTTAGCTTGCCTGGCAGGAATTGAGCTTGTAGGTGTACTTGGTAGCTCAAGGCTGTGTTCCACAGAGCCATGGCTAGTCTGCAGAGGGGAATGAGTGGGTTCCCCCCTGCTTGTTTATGTACCACATAACAGTGGTGTTGTTCATCTTTACCAATAACTGTCCTGGAAGAATGTGGTCCTTGAAGGCTGTCAGAGAATTCTGTACAGCTAACATTTCTTTTTGATTGATATGCAGATGCATTTGACTCAGGTTCCATTTGCCCTGAATGCACTGCCCTGCCAAATGAGCCCCCCATGCATGGTCTGATGAGTTTGTTGTTAGGATTTGGGCGGCAGGGGGTACAGTGAATAGCAGTCCCTTGCTGTGGTAGCAGGCCTCTGCTCACCAAAGGAACTCTGTCTTTATACAAGGAATGATGTGAATCATTGATTCCATGTCCTGAGAATGTTGACACCATAGGCTTTTTAGATACCACTGTAGCTTCCTCATATGCAGTCTTGCATATGGAATTAGTAGAATGCAAGAGGCCATGAACCCCAGGGCTTGCAGTATTTTCCTTGCAGATAGCTGGGTCTTTGTGGCCAGTAGTTTGAAGTAGGCTGTCAAATAAACTTGTTTCTCTGGTGTGAAGTAGGTCACCTGGGAAGTTGTTTTCAAGCTTGCTCCCATGAATACAATTTGTTGGCAGGGTACTAGGTGAGATTTCTTTTCGTTTATGGTGTATCCCAGTGAGTTTTGCAGTTTCTTTACAAATGCCAGATGATTTAATAGTATGTCCTGGCTTTCTGCCTGAATTAGACAATCATCCAGGTATGGGTATATCTGAATATTTCTTTGCCTGCAGAATGCAATGTCTGGAACTAGGCACTTTGTGAATACCCTGGGTGCAGTAGATAAGCCAAAGGGCAGTGCAAAGAACTGATTGTACATGTGGCCTGCTCTGAAGCATAGGTATTACCTGCAGGATTCCCTTATTGGGATATGCAGGTAAGCTTCCTTTAAATCCAATGTTGCCAACCAGGCATTTTTGCCTTGCATGGGAAGCAGCTGATGAACAGTTAGCCTTTTGAATTTTGGGATTACCAAAAAGGTGTTTAAGATAGACAAGTCCAGGATAAGATACCAGGTACTGTCTTTTCTGGGTACCAGGAAAAGTCTTGAGTAAAAACCTTGTCCCCATTCCTCTTTTGGGACAGGCTGAATAGCCCTGATACTTAGAAGATTGAGAATCTGCTGTTGAGCCTCTGCCCACTGACTTGGGGGGTAGGTCTGGTCAACCATTTGGGGTTGGTAAGGAGTGGAAGTGGAATCTGTAACCTTGGGAAACTATATTTATAATCCATTTGTCTTGGGTAATGAGTTCCCAGTTTTTTGCATGCAGGGTGATCTTTCCCCCTAAAGGAACAGTCAGATGAGCAGGGCTTGGAAGGTTTAAGGTTAAGTCACTGTGACAGTTTACTATAGGGGTGTCTTACCACTTCCAGCTTTGGAAGAGGGAGCCCCCCACTGCTTAGGCCTGTGAGTACCTTGAGACTGAAGCCTGGGTGGTCTGCTGGTCCTGGGTTTGGACTGAGAAGGCCTGGAAGAGACAGGAAAGGACCAATTCTTAGAAGGCCAGTGCCTACTAAATCTGGGAGGCTGTACTTGCAGGAACTCAGTTTGCATAGATTTAGCTTTTTCCTCCATCTTTTTAAGTACTACTTCTGCTTTGTTGCCAAACAGGCAGTCTTGGTTTAAGGGAGCATCCAGTAATTTAGCTTTAACATGATCTGATAAAGTTTGCTCCTTAAGCCAAGCATGCCTTCCAAGTACAGACCCAGTGACAGCAGCCCTGCAAGATGCCTCTAAGGAATCAAAACCACATTGCAAAGTATGTTTACCAACTTGTTCAGCAGAATGCATTAAATCCTGTAATTCTTTATTTTCAGCACAGTCAGGAATCAACATAATTTTCTGTTTAAGTAATCCAATAATATGCTGCTGATACTTTAACACATGAAACTGGCAGTTTAAGGCCCTAATGGCTAAAGTAGCAGAAGTGTATACCTTATTACCCCATCTGTCCAGGGCCCTGGAATCTCTATCAGAGGGGGTAGGGTTTTTGGCAGTAGTAGCCTTAATGCCTTTAAGTCCCTGTGAAATGGTCTCTGGATTCTTAAAGAGGAACTTGTGAGAGTCAGGTACTCTAATACCAGTCAGGTTTCCTGGGAGCCGGAGGTAAAGTGTCTGGGGCCAGGCTAGATTCCATGAAGGCATCATCCACAATGTCCAGTACAGGAGGGATAGCTAAAGGCCTGTGTTGAGGTAGGAGTAAGAAATCCCTAAGCCTCTTTTTGGAGTCAGAGTAATCCTGGCTTTCCCAGTGGAAATGCTCCCTAAGAGTATGCAAATTTTCACCAAAAGAGAAATCTTCTGGAGGGGAAGCAGAGGGGATGGAGTACTCTGCCTCAATCCTCATAGGTAGATAAGGGCAAATACTGGTCATCAGAATAAACAGAAATTTCAGAATCCTGATCTGAAAAATCAGAAGGAAAATCACTTCTAGGTCTCTTAGAGGGAGAAGGGTGGCTTCCCCTGATTAGAGTAATAAGATCTTCAGCCATTCTAATAATTTGTTTTTTAGGCATAGGGGCCTGACCATGCAGTCTGGGCATCGGTTTTCTAGGCGTGGATTGAGTTTTAGGCCTTGAAGAAGAAGATGTCGTCAGTTTGATATGCAAGTCAGTAGGCCTGAATACACCCTCAGAAGCCGGTGCCTGCACAGTGGCTCCGGACCCATCCAAGGTAGAGACATCTGCAGGTTCCATAGTCGAGGAAGCATCTCAAGGCATACCAGACTCCGAATGGGTCTCAGTAGAGGCATGCGAATCTGAAGTAGCAGGTATCAGGGACTGCGTAAGCGCCTCACTGAGTACCAGCGAACTGGCAAATAGCTTAACGGAACCGTCGTCGGCAGCTTTGGACCTATGCAGTCGGTCTCCGTCTTTATCTTTACATTTTTTTGGAATGTCGGTAGTCGGGTGGCTTACCAAAGCCATTTCTGGATAACTGAACCGAGTACCAAAATAGTTAGATGAGAAAATTAACCTACGACAAATACTTTGAGGGTTGAATAAGGCACAAAACTGACAGCAAAGGACATTGTGGTCTGGGTCTAAACAAGGAATGCAGTACGAATGAAAATCTTTATGAGGTATTTGCTTTCCACAAGAAATACAATTGTTAACTTTTACTGACATCGGTTTAGAGCAAGGAAAAAGGATCCCGAACGGGGTACTTAGCATTTTCGAAGACTTCGGATCTGAAACTTGAAAACGAAAATTTCAGGAGTCAGCTGACCAGCACTTGCGAACTGCTTCTGCTTCAGGCACCGCACGGCAAGAAAGACTGATGTAATAGCGTCGGCTGCATGCTTTATACCCCTGACTACCTGACATCATGGAAGATGAGACAGCAACCGACGCAGGACCCAAGACTTTGATAATCAGGCCAACTGAGAGCAACCTGCAAGCAGATAACCCAAATGTAATGACTGCAACAGTGAAACATGAAGAACATCACCGGTTGCCCATGTTGGTGATGGCCAGGTCCAATATGTTGTCACCTCTGGTGGGGGTGTTGACCAGTTGATCCAGGGCGTTCAAGTTTATAAATTCTAGGAAGCGTTGGGCAAGGGAGTTAGTACTTGAGTAGTTCTCCCAGTTAATGTTTGGATAATTGAAATCACTCAGTATTAGGGCGTTTGGTAGGGCCTTCATATTTTCCAGTGTCTCCAGAAATGTGGAATGGGGGTGCTGGGTCATGGTGCATGATCTGTAGCAAGCTACAATTCGAATTGCAGTTTTGCCTGTTAGTTGCACATGGATGATCCCTGAGGCATTGCGCTGTGCCACTAACCTGGAGGTGTGGGTATCCTTGATAAATATGGATACACCCCCGCCTTGTGTGTTTTGGTCTGGGTTCTGTGGCCAAAAAGTATGGTATGAGTTATAGCCTGGTAGTGCTGGGGTGCTCTCTGGAACCTTAAACCAGGTTTCTGTTACTGCAAAGATATTGATGTTCTCCATACTGAGGAGTGCCTTGACTGCATACATTTTGAGGTTTAGACTTCTGGCGTTGAGTAGCATTACCCTCAGTTTTTGGTTACTTGTGCTTTATTTATTTAATAATATATTTATTTACGGTGGTGGGTTAGTCTTTTGAGACTTGCTTAAAAAAGGCACTATGGGGGCAGCAAAAGCCTTGGCCAGTATTCAAAAGCCTAAGGGTGACAGGTGCAAGCCATCTCTTGCGAAACAACGTGGCTTGTTGAGCATGTCACCCCAGGTGGACAGATACTGGATCCCATTTGAATGACACCAGAAACTTAGCCAATTGTTTAAATTGATAATTTTTTTCATTATACTGTGGCAACATTCTTGGTGAGGGCAGGATGCTACTCAGGGTCAGGGTCATACTGGCCTGGGCTACGTGATCAGAGAGCTCTTCCATGTCTCTTTTCATGTAGTCCAGGGAGGTACATCTCAGGTCATTCACACCAACATGGACAATGACAGAGTCGTATTTGTACTTGTTCTGGAGCGACCTGAGTGCTTGTGTTATGTGGCGGATCCTGGTTCCTGACAGGCAGCTAACTGTAACCTTCTCCTTGTCCAGCCTAGTTAGTGGGACATCAGTGTGCCTGACTATAGAGTCGCCTATTACTAGTGTGTTGGATATGTTATTTTGCCTTAAGGGCTGTGATTACGTGGCACACTGATTATGTGAAGTATGTGTTTCATGGTTTGTGATGGGGTGTGGAGGTTGCTTGGGTGTCTGCTTTGGAGGTCTCTGTTGCTTTTGTAGATTTTTATTTAGAGCCTCCAAGTATGTTTTTGTGTATTATTTGCCAGTGTTAGTTTAGTAGGTCTATGTGAGACTGGTGGTGTGTTGCAAGTATTTTCCTTCACCTCTTGACTGTCAGTTCCAGTCTTGGGTTGAGAGAGCTTTGCCTCCATTTTGGCTGTATAATTGCATCTCTCGCATATATTAGTGTTTGGTGGTAGGATGAGAGGGCTGTCTGTGTGCATGAGGCAGTTGTAACATTGCCTCAAAAGGCCCAGATTCACCAGTTGGACTGGCGAGTACACCTGAAACTGCCCTTTGGACATGCCTGAATAGGTAAAGTGAGCTGTTTTACTGATTGGCTGGTAGGGACAAATAGAGAGCTTTGTCCTTCTGGACAGTATAGGGAATCTAGTGCTAGGGTTAATTACTGCTTGCTATGAGTTTTGAGCAAGTGCTGGGCTGTGAAATGAATGGTTTGAGTGCTTAAGTTGAAAGTTTGTCTAGTTCCAAGGGAAAAATTGAAGAGTAGACTTTGTGTAGCCAGGAATATTTTAATCTTGGCTAACTGGCTCTGCCTGGCATGCAAAACCAAGCAAATGCAGTTTTTATAGCAAGGAAATGAAAGAGATACAAATTAGCCCAAAATGGCCAATAAACTACTAACTTCTGGGCTACAACAAATAAGGCGCATAAATTTCAGAAAGAAACAGATCAATTAAGCAGGCACAATAAGCTTTTAACCAGAAATTCCCAGCTCAAAAGGGCAGAATCTAGCCTCTCCTCCCACAAGAGTGCAGATCACAAACCTTCTTAATATAAAATAACTGGCCTGAAGCCCAAGTGCTTAAACCAGAACTAATGCGCTTTTAGAATAACAGACACTGAACCTTCAATCAACAATTCCCAACTTAGAAGGATGTAAGCTACCTGCCCTGCCAAACAATGCAGTCCAGAAACCTTCTTAATATAAAACAACTGGTCTGACGCCCAAGTTCTTAAACCAAAAGGCTTAGAATAACAGTTACAATTTAATCAGGCTACTACCAAGCAGTAATAACTGCAGCAGAATAATACAATTGAGTACTTTTAAGAAGAAGCACAAGCAAAATAAGGCAATAATGTGGGAAGAAACACAATTACAGTAAAAGCAGATGAATAAAATGCAATTTTTTTATAACAACAGAAAACAAACAAACTGATTTAAACAAATTACCCAATTAACCAATAAAAAAACTCAAAACTGAGCCCTGTTCCAGCAGTCTTCAATCTGATAAGTTCTAACTGCACACTCCTGCCACTAGGGTGCAGGGGAACCTTCTCCAAAAAAAGATGGCCTGGATTAGTGCTCAAGTTATACAAACAAAGCTAGATTCAGCAGGCCTGAATCTAGTCTATGCTACAGCATACAAGACACACCAATATCAGAAAAATAGTTCAAATAAGCAGGCACAGTAAGCCTTTAACCAGAAATTCCCAGCTCAGAATGGGTAGAATCTAGCCTCCCACAAGAATGCAGACCACAAACCTTCTTAATGTAAAATAACTGGCCTGGAGCCCAAGTGCTTAATAAAGAACTAATACACTTTTAGAGTAACAGATACTGAGCCTTCAATCAGCAATTCCCAACTTAGAAGGATGTAAGCTACCTGTCCTGCCACAACAGTGCAGGCCACAAACCTTCTTAATGCAAAACAACTGGTCTGAAGCCCAAGTGCTTTAACCAAAAGGCTTAGAATAACAGTTACAATTTAATAAGGCTACTACCAAGCAGTAATAAATGCAGCAGAATAAACACAATTGAGTATTTTTAAGAAGACGCAAAAGGAAAATAAGGTAATAAAGTAGGAAGAAGCTCAAAAACAGTAAAAGCAGATAAAGTGCATTTTTATATAACAATAGAAAACAAGCAAACTGATTTAAACAAATTACCCAATTAACCAGTAAAAAAACTCAGAACTGAGCCCTGTTCCATCAGTCTTCAATCAGACAAGTTCAGGGCCTAAGTCGGTATATATGCCTTCTCAAATGTTCTCTCTGTATTAGGCAGGATGAGCTAATGATACTAGACTAGGATAAAGCTGGGATAGGGCTAAACAGATGGGAATGGTAGGAGTGTCTGAAATCAAAATATGATCTCATTGTACTCAGTTGAGTGAGCAAATGAGATGGGCCCAGGAGGAGTGTTATGTTAAAACACAAATTTACAGGAGGGCTGGTCAATTCCAAAGCCACCAAGATTAATACCACAACAAAAACAGGGAGGGTGCGGAGGGAAAACTAACTGCAGACAGAGAGAGAGGGCTCACAATTTTTAGTGAACAAATAAATAAGCAGATAAATGCAGTACTATTTTTAACACAATATTCAATGAAACAATAAACAAAAAATAAAATGCAGTACTATCTTACAACACTGCAAGTTTGTACTTATCTCAGCTTGTAATAAAGTTGATGTAGCTATGTAAAAGCTAACCAAACAGCTCAAGTATGCAACTATTCAGCAGAAATAATTTCAGAGATAAGGGTCTAAGACTTTAAGGGACAGAGAAACCCTCTAGGCTAAGACTTCTACACCAAATATCAATGAAGTGAGAAGAATAAACTAACTGCAGAGAGAGAGCTCACAATTTTCAGTGAACAAATAAATAAGCAGATAAATGCAGTACTATTTTAACACAATATTAAAATGAAACAATAAACAGAAAAAAATAAAATGCAGTACTATCTTATAACACTGCAAGTTTGTACTTCTCAGCTTGTAGTAAAGTTGATGTAGCTATGTAAAAGCTAACCAAACAGTTCAAGTATGCAACTATTCAGCAGAAATAATTTCAGAAATAAGGGACTAAGACTTTAAGGCACAGAGAAACCCTCTAGGCTAAGACTTCTACACCGAATATCAATGAAGTGAGAAGAATAAACTAACTGCAGGCAGAGAAAGAGAGCTCACAATTTTCAGTGAACAAATAAATAAGCAAATAAATGCAGTACTATTTTAACACAATATTAAAATGAAACAATAAACAGAAAAAATAAAATGCAGTAGTATTTTATAACACTGCAAGTTTGTACTTATCTTAGCTTGTAATAAAGTTGATGTAGCTATGTAAAAGCTAACCAAACAGCTCAAGTACGCAACCATTTATCTAGTGCTGGTGCATGTGCTCAGATGTTTTTGTGTCAGACTGTAGTTTACAGTATTATTATTTTTTTTTGCAAATACCTTTGCCATTTTATAGTGATTGTGCACCTATGGAGTTAGTGCACTTAAGTAACTGGAGTGGAGTTATATGAAAGGGTACAATTGGGCTTGTGCCCTGCACAAAAAAAAAAAGAAGTTATGTACTTACCATAACGTTCCATGTTTGTAGTCCATCACGCCTACAGTCTTGCTGGATGGGTTCAGAGCAGATACTCGGCTCCGACTCGGCCAATACTAAAGCTCAAGAGCTTTTACTGGCTCGAGGCTAACCCCTATCCCATGGTGCCTCACTGCAATTCCCCAGATCTTGTTTGCAAGAAAGTAATAGGTACTGAATAGTCAGTAAACAATCAATAACTATGCACATACAGACAGAACACTGTGTAATACTATCTATGCCAGGTGGACGGACAACTACAACCAGGTCAGACAGCATAAGTATAGTCCACCAGTACCTCCAGGAAACAGGAAGGGGGCAGGAGGGTGGGACGCAAGAATGTAGGCGAGATGGACTACAAACACGGAACGTTATGTTAAGTACATAACTTCTTTATGTTATGTAGTCCTATCTGACCGTAATTCTTTCTGGATGGGACAGCATCCGTAGCACCTCTATTCCAGGTGGCTCAAGTGAAGAGACTCTTCAGAACATTGGGCCCAAAGGATGACCTGTCCCGGGATGCCAAATCCAGTTTGTAATGAGTGACAAAGGTATGAGGGTCTTGCCCAAGTAGCTGCTGCACAAATGGCATCAATTGGGAGCCTAGATCTAAAGGCATATGAAGTTGATACTGCTCTTGTTGAATGGCCTTTTACTTTGTTTGGTAACTGTTTGCCAGCAGTCTTGTAAGCGAATGAAATGCAAACTGAAAGCCATTTAGACAGGGTAACCTTAGAAACAGGCAAGCCTTTATTTTTGTCTGAAAAAGAAACAAATAATTGGTCTGATTTTCTAAATTCTTTCGTCCCGTGTAGGTAAAACCTGAGAATTCTCTGGACGTCTAATTGGTGTAGTCTGTATTCTGATTTATTAGTATGATTTGGAAAGAAAGCTGGTAGTTCGATAGCTGTGTTGAGATTATGCTCTGAACATACCTTGGAAGAAAGGACTGATTAGTTCTAAGTGAGACTCTATCCTTGTGGAAAGCAATGTAAGGAGGTTGAATGGTGAGGTCTTGCAATTCTGAGACTCTTCTAGCAAAAGTTATAGCCACTAAAAACAATGTTTTCCAAGACAATAATTTCAGATCTGATGAAGAAGAGGGTTCAAAAGGGGCTGAAATTAAAGATGTAAAAATTAGATTTAGGTCCCAGGGCTCTGGTGGTTGTCTGACTCGAGGTCTGAGAAGAAGAACTCCTTTCAAAAAGGTTTTTCACAAAGAGTAGGACATGACTGGATTTCCCATGTAGCCAAAATGGTAATCTGAGATGGCAGCTAACTGAACTCTAACAGTAGCCGCTGTAGCTCCTTCATGAAAAATGGATGCCAGAAAAGACAAGACAGATTCTATATGAGCTGTATAGGGATCTATGCCTTGGTTTAGTGCCCAAATAGAGAACCTTTTCCATTTGCTGGAATAAAATTTCCTAGTGGAAGGTTTGTATGAAGAAATCAAAATGTGTTTGACTGTAGGTGAAAGGGAAACACACCTGGCTATTCGTGTAACAGGAGCAGCCATGCTGTCAATTTTAGGGTCTGGATAGAAGGATGGAACTGCCTCAATTGATGAATCAGGAGGTCTGGAGATGGTTCCAGAATCCATGGTTCCTCCAAGAGATAGGGCCACAGGAAGGGGAGCCAGACTTGGCGAGGCCAGTAAGGAGCAATGAGGATCAAGGTACTCCTCAACAGTTTTGCTTTCTGAATCATTTTTGGAATGAGAGGAAAAGGTGGAAAAGCATACAGGAGTCCCGGAGGCCAATTGTGGACCAGAGCATCCCTGGGTGACATCCCCGGATGGGGAATTAGGGCAAAGTAGCTGCTGCATTTGGTGTTCATGTACATGGCGAATAGGTCGCAGCAAGGCTGGCCCCATTTGCAAAAATCTCTTTTGCAACTACTGAATTCAGGGACCACTTGTGAGGCATCAGAATTGCTCGACTGAGTTTGTCTGCTATCACATTGGACTTCCCCAGAATGTGCGCTGCTACCAGAAAGCGTTGAGTGTCCATCACCCATTTCCATACTCTTAAGGCCTCTCGACAAAGTGGGTAAGATTTGGTTCCCCCTTGCTTGTTTATGTACCACACTACAGACATGTTGTCTGATTGAATTGCAATTGTCCCTGTGGGAAGAGAACTGTGAAGTGCTTGCAACGCATAGAACACCGCTCTCATCTCCAGAACATTTATGTGCAAGTGGTTCTCATGGTTCTGCCAAGTACCTTGGACCGTCATTCCCAGATAATGTCCCCCCCACCCTATCTGGGAGGCGTCCGTCGTCAAAACTGCATTTTCTTGAGGAAGAACAAGTGGGTGACCTAAATGAAGTTGATCCGTAAGTAACCACCATGTCAAATCCTTCTTGCAGGCGTTTGTGATGAGAATTTGGTGAGACAAGGGGAGGTCCTGCATTGGCCACTGGGTAAACAGTAGCCAGTGAAGTACTCTCATGTGCAGACGGGCTACGAGGACTAAGAGAATGGAGGAAGCCATTGTGCCTAGGACCTGAAGGACTACCCTGGCCTGTACTTTGTCTCTCTTCAGCAAGGATCTGACTTGTCGCGTAATGATTCTATTCTTTCTAGTGTCAATTTTGCTGTCATGGTGTTTGAGACAATTTCTGAGCTAAGAATACAATGTGCTGCAATAGCGATAAGGCTGATTTTTTTAGGTTTATTTTAATGCCTAATCCGGCACACAAGGATAGAGTCTTGTCCCTGGTTCTGATTAGTTGGTGCTTGGTGGTAGCAGTGAGGAGCCAGTCGTCTAGGTACAGAAACACCTGGAATCCTTGACGTCTCAGGTGAGCCATTACCACTGCCATGCATTTGGTGAACACTCTGGGGGCTGAAGTGAGGCCAAAGGGCAGTGTTCGAAATTGAAAATGACTGGCGCCAAGTTGAAAACGTAGGTGTCTTCTGGAGCACCTGTCCTTTTTGATGTGGTAGTAAGCGTCCTGATGATCTACTGAGCACATCCAGTTGTCTTGCCCGATAAAGGGAAATATCAACTGCAGAGTGATCATTCGGAATTTCGATTTCTTTACAGACTTGTTGAGTTTGCTGAGATACAGAATTGGTAACCTCTGGATATTATGGTTTGTACCAAACAATCTTGGGAAATGTTTAGCCAGGTGCTTGGGTACAGTAAAAAAATGACCCCCAACTGTCTCCAGAGACAGACAGTTGGGCAACCCCTCAGGGGTGATGGAAGGGACGATCAGAGAAAGTTTCTCTATCTCCCTGATGTTGCGGACCTCCTCTGCTGCGAGGATAGCATCTTCCATCGTATCCTCCCCCTCTGCCCCTAGGGGAGGGTTGACCTTGTACCTGAGGGAAATCTTTTTTGGGATTTACGGAACCACATTTTCCCTCCTGTTTGACCCTTGGGATAGGGTCTAGAAGGTAGGGAGAAATGGACTCCGACGGCAGCTAAGGTTTTCCCTTCCTGCTCACACCTGGTCAAAGTCTCTTTTACCTGCAGCCCAAAAAGAGTTGAACCATCAAAGGAGACGTTGGTAAAGGAAGACTTAAAGGATTCTGTGAAGTTACAGAGATGCATCCAGGAATGCCTCCTAAGAGAAATTTCTGCTGCGGCTGTTCTGCTCTCTCCATTCGCTGAATAAGAAATCAACCTCATGGAGGAGTTCGCTATTGATAGAAGGGTGGAGAGCTGCGCAGATACCTTATCCGTGGATCCCACAGGTTCATAGTTGTTTAATAGGCTAATGACCACAAGGGCCCTTTTAAGCCTAGCCATGCATCCCAATTCTCTGACAGATTCTGACACCCTTGATAAGAGTAAGCAGGGGCCTGGGAGATGAACCATTTACAGGTTGTCTGTGTCCATTAGAGGCATAGGTGCCAAACCAGGGATGAATTTCTGTTTTCCCCCATCCAACTGTCCAAGCTACACTTGAATTGGGTTAGGGAGGAACTCTGCTTCACATGGATGGGGACTGGGGAGCCTGTTCTATAGACAGGGTAGTCTCTGGGATACATGCCCATCTCAACAGCCAGTCCTATTTATATCACAGGCAAGCTTTAAGTCTTTAGAACAAGTAATTCAGGTGCTGCTTTTTTTGCAGATATGCAGGAAGTCCATCAGAGTGGAATCTGACAATGCCCTGTATGGCAGGCATAAATCTCCCTTCAAAAGCCTGTAGGAGAGAGAATACAGTGACAGGGCCTTGAGGCGGTCTGCATAGGACATTTTACTTATGCCCTGTATTCTTTTAGTGAGGAACATCTGTGGACATTGCAATTGTTGGATATGCCTCATTAGGTACATACCAAAAGGGGCACTGGAGTCAAAGACAGGTTGGATGAATGCCAAATACAGTGGAACAATGACTTCCTTGGACTTAGATGCCATACCTTTGTTCATAAGTTGCACAACATAGAATGATTTCTACACTACTGTAGACACGTGATGGTCAAAGGCTAGGTTACTATCTATGTGTGTCCCTAAGTCCCTGACTACTGGGTCATCTCTAAGGGGTGTGTTGTCAATATGACAGTTACCAGGGATGGATGAATTCTCAAAGGATACTATTATGCATTTCTTGGCATTTGGTTTTAGTCCATGGCTCTAACACCAGTTGCTTGTCTGTGTCAGTCCCTCCTGGAGAACATTTGTGTCAGTGTGATATTTAATGACAGCTCCTAATTTGCAATTATCTTCAAATTTAGTCAGCCAAAGACTACTGACATTGGCTTTGACTTCTGAGAAGTAAATGCCAAAAAGGAATGATCCCCGAGGGACTCCACTTGTGACTAGCCTCCTTTTAGAGGTGGACCCCTCAATTCTATCTTCCTGGGTCCTGTCTGTGAGCCAGTTGGCTATCCACCGGGTGACATAAGAGTTTGCACCTAATCTCTTGAGTGTGTCAGCAATGCCTGAGAGGAGTATTGTGTCAAATGCCTTGGCCAGGTCAAGGTAGGCATTGCAAATCATTTTACCTCATCCATTGCTTTGGTTACCTTCTCAAAGAAGTCCACCAGGTTGAGTAGATGTGATCTGCACTTGACAAAACCAAACTGGGTTGGGTCCAGTATCTGGAGGTTTACTATCTCTGTTGATCATCTCCATGATAATTTTTTCCATGGTTTTATATACAGGACTAGCAAAACTTATAGGTCTATCGTTGCCAGGGTCCACCTTAGTGCAGAGGGATGTCTGTTGCCATTCTCCATTCATGAGGCACAAAGCCTGTTTGTAGGCTACAGTAATTCCAGAGGCCCTGATAGGTGTTTGGAGGCTACAGTAATTCCAGAGGCCCTGATAGGTTATGTTTCATGTTGTTTTAGAAGGAATCCTGGGATACTGTCTGGGCCCACTGATGCAGTGTTTTTGGTCTTAGAGAGAGCATTAAGGAACTGTTCCCTAGTGATAATTGGGGGGGGCTTATGTTTGATGGTATTTCCTGACAGAAGGTTGAGGGGGAGAGAGGGATAAAGTTGGAGCTTAATTTATCATCCAGGACGTTTCCTATACTTTCTGGCTCAGTATAGGTGGCTCCATTTACAATGAGTTCTGCACACAGATGTGTATTACCTCTGAGGTTGTGGACATAGCTAAACAATGCTTTGTGGCTGTCCTTGATCCGGGAGGCCACAGTTATCTCACATTTAGCGTTGGTAGACTTTACTTGTCCTCTGAGTTGTTTGTTTAGTTTGATGAGAGTGTTTTATCCTGCTGGGTGCTGAGCCTCCTAATTTCTGCCATGATTTTCTTCCTTCTGTTATACAGCCTATTGATTTTGTGATTTCACCAGGGTGGCTTGTTTCCTGAGTTACTTCTGTACTTCCTCCTGGTGGGTACAGCTGCCTCTATGCAGCTATTAACATGCTTCTACAGGGTTTCTATGAACAGTTCTGCATAGGCAGCAGTGTTTTCAGGGTTTACTGGGGCTTGAAATTTTGCCAGGTTATCACTTAATAGCAGGAGGTTAGCCTTAGTGTAGCTCCTGAATATTACAGGTTTAGCTAGAGATCTAGGTGTTATTTTTACTTCAAAGGAAACCATTCTGTGGTCTGATCTTACCAGAGAAGACACTGCTGTAGGGGGTGTGCAGCACTCTCGCATATTAGTGAGGACCAGATACAGTATGTTTGCACCCCTGGATGGTATATTGACCATCTGGTCCAGGGAGTCTGTGTTTACAAAATCCAGGAATCTCTGTGCATGTCCATTTACTTTCATATGGAATTCCCAGATAACAGTGGGGTAATTAAAGTCATCCATGAATATGGTATTGGGTCGGATGGTTACTGTCTGTTGTTGTTGTTGTTGTTCGTCTTTTGGCTTTTCCCGGTTAGGGGTCGCCACAGTGGAACTACGATCCGCTAATGATTGGCAGTAGATTTTCACGAACGCCGAGGCGCCAGCTCGACGTCCAACCAAGGCACGCCCATTTACGCGTGTCTTTCGAACGCCACCCAACCACGAGAAGGACATGCAGACTCCACACAGAAAGCACTCCCCGCACTCCAACCGAGAATCGAATGGGAGAACCTTTTGCTGTGAGGCATGCAATGGGTTCCAAACTTCCAAAGGAATACCATCTATTCCTGGGGACTTTCCTGTGGATTGGTTATACATCACTATTTTTATCTCATCGTCCCCTACCCTAACTGTTAGTAATGGAGTTTCATCTACCTCTAAACCTGGCATATTAAATTCTTCCAGAAACATTTCCATTTGCATCTTTCCTTGGTCTCCATATTTCTCTGCTTTACACAGACTTTCATAAAATTTCTGAAATATTACTAGTGCCTCTACAGGATTTCTTATCTTCTTGTTATAGGCTCCTTAAGCTTGATGACAAAACTTTCTACTTTCTGTTGTCTGAGTCGTTACGCTAAAAGTTTTTGCTCTCTGGCATTATCATAAAAAAAAGTTACTTAAAAGCAATCTTTTTAAACTCATGCATATTACCGAGGAAATCCTTTATTTTCTACTTAGCATTCTGCAATTGCTACCTCTTCTTGTTCTGTGAGATTCCCCCTATTCTGCAATACTTTAACATTTGTCAGTCCCTCTAAATAATTATTGTTACTTCTTAACCATTTCTCTCTCTTTCCACTCTATTTATAAACTCCACTTTAATTTTATCCCACTCCCTAGCTATATTTTCAGAAGAAATTTCTATCTTCCCTAATTACTCCCGAATAATTTCCACTACCAATTCCTTAAATTGCTCGCTTTTCAACAGATAAGGGGGAAGGCACCAGTGTCTCAGTTTTATTTCATTACCCTGTGTTTTTATTTTAGTTATTATTAGTACGTGAACTGAAATAATTATTGGATGCATATCAAAACTTTCAATTAAATGCACATGTTCCTGTGAAATGTAAGTTCTGTCTAGCCTAGCCCCAGTTTTTGTATATCGGGGAATAATATGTAAATTCACTCCAAACTCCTACTACTTAAATCACATCTGCTATGCCAAATATTTTCTTAAATTTCTTCAAAAATATACCCACCTTTGTTATATTTTCCCTTCCGGGCCACCCAGGCACATCTTCACTACTGCAAATCAAATTTTAGTCCCCACATACAAGCAATATTCCCTGCTGGAAACTAATTATTTCTGTGAAAATTTTCTTAAGCTCCATTATAACAGCATTAGGTAGACTATAAATACATGTCAGTTTAATCCTCCCTTGCCAGTAGCCCCTTAGTACTACAAATCTATCATTATTACATTTTTTATCCTCTTCTATCACTACTGGAGCTCTTCTTGCATATAATATAAATACTCCTCTTTTCTTTTGACCCAGATATTCTGCTAAATAACCACCCTGAAAACAGCACAGTTGTGTACACTTACCATAAATGTAGATGTTCAAGTGTATTCACTGTTGCAGTCATTACATTTGGGTTATCTGCTTGCAGGTAGCCCTCAGTCTGCCTGATTAACAATGTTTTGGGTCCTGCGTCAGTTGCTGTCCCTTCTTCCATGACATCAGGTCGTCAGGTGTATAAAACATGCAGCCGATGCCATTACATCAGTTTTTCTTGCCCCAGATGTTAGGTGCCCCCCTAATGGGAAGCAATTAAATATAAAGGTACAATGATATACCCCCAACAAAAAAGCAAATACGCCAAAAAGCTTTTAAGCATAGTAAAGGAAAATAGAGGCATAAGCAAAAGAAGTTAGGGGGCTGGAGGGAGGGTAACCAGGACTGCAACAGTGAATACACTCTAACATCTACATTTATGGTAAGTGTACACAACTGAACTATGTTCTTCGTGTTTCACTTTTGCAATCATTACATTTGGTTAGATTCCCAAAGATGTGGTTGGGAGGAGGAGTTTAAATAGCATTAGGACCAGCTATAAGGCCCTGCAAGACTGCAGTGGCAAAGCCAGCTCTGCATTTAGAGAAAATTGGCAAATGATAATGCTTGGTGAAAGTATGTACAGAACTCCAGGTAGCAGCTTCTAGGATGTCCCTGGCAGGGATGCCTCTGAGAAAGGCTGTAGAGGTAGAGGCAGCCCTGCTGGAGTGAGGTCTGATCCCCTGGGGGATAGGTTTTCCATGGTGCTTATACCAGAAATGAATGCAATGGCCTATCCATTTAGAAATGGTTTGCTTTGAAATAGCCTTCCCCTCTGCCCATGCAGCAAATGCCACCAGCAGTTGTTCAGATTTCCTTTGAGGTTTAGTCCTGTCCAAGTAGAATCTAAGTTGTCTGTGCACATCTAATTAATGCAGTATCCGTTCCCCTTTGTTCTGTGGATTGGGAAAGAAGGTTGGCAAATGAATGGACTGATTAAGAGCCACACTGGATACCACCTTGGGCATGAAGGAAGGAATGGTTCTATGGGACACCCTGTCCGCATGAAAGATGATGAAAGGTTCCACTGCCATAAGGGCCTGTAATTCAGATACCCTTCTAGCTGAAGTGATTGCTAAAAGGAAAGCTGTTTTCCAAAAAGCTGGAAAGGAGGTGGAGTGAGTTTCTCCAAAACAAAGTTAAGATCGGGGGGTGTGTGAAAGGTAGTCCCTTGTTTTGGTGGCAGGCCTCTGCCCACCAAAGGAACTCTAGGCATAGGCAAGGTATGATAGGAATCATTGCTTCTAGATCCTGGGAATGTTGACTCCATAGGCTTTTTAGATACCACTGTAGTTTCCTCATATGCAGTCTTGCATATGGAATTAGAAGAATGCAGGAGGCCATGAACCCCAAGGCTTGCAGTATTTGTCTTGCAGATACCAGGGTTTTTGTGGCCACTTGTTTGAAGTAGATTGTCAAATGAATTTGTTTCTCTGGCATGAGGTAAGCCATCTGGGAAGTTGTATTCAAGCTTGCTCCCAGGAATATAATTTGTTGACAGGGTACCAGGTGAGATTTCTGTTCATTTATGGTGTACCCCAGACAGGTTAGAACCCTTAGTACAAAGGCCAGATGATTCATAAGTATGTCCTGGCTTTCTGCCTGAATTAGACAATCATCCAGGTATGGGTATATTTGAATATTTCTTTGCCTGCAGAATGCAATAACTGGAGCTAGGCACTTTGTGAATACCCTGGGCGCAGTAGATAAGCCAAAGGGCAGTGCAGAGAACTGATAGTGTGTGTGTGTAGCCTGCTTTGAAGCAAAGGCATCTTCTGCAAGATTCCCTGATTGGGATGTGCAGGTATGCTTCTTTTAAATCTAGTGTTGCCAACCAGGCATCTTTGCCTAGCATAGGAAGCAACTGGTGAAGAGTCAGCATCTTGAATTTTGGAATCTCCAAAAAGGTGTTTAGAGTAGACAGGTCCAAGATAGGATGCCATGAATTGTCTTTTCTGGGTACCAGGAAAAGTCTCAAGTAGAAACCTTGTCCCTTTTCCTCTTCTGGTACAAAATGAATAGCCCCCATGCATACGAGAGAAAGTACTTGTTTCTGGCCCTCTGCCCATTGATTTAGGAGTAGGTCCGGCCACCAGTTTGGTGTTGGCAACGTGTGGAAGTGAAATTAGTATCCTTGGGACACTATATTTAAAACCCATTTGTCCTGGGTAATTTGCTCCCAGTTCTTTGCATGAAGAGCAATCTTTCCTCCCAAAGGGGCAGTCACTTGATAAGTGCTTGGAAATTTTAAAAGGAAGTCATTGAGACAGTTTACCATAGGGGGGGGGTCTTATTACTCCCAGATTTGGAAGTGGAGGCCCCCCACTGCTTAGTCTTGTGTGTCCCCTGGGACTGAAACTTGGGGTTTCTGCTGTGTCTGGGTTTGGCTAGAGAAGGGCTGGAAAGGACCAATTTTTAGAGGGCCAGTGCCTACTAAATCTAGGAGGCTGAACTTGTAATAAATCTTCAACAGTTTGCATAGATTTAGCTTTATCTTCCATCTTTTTAAGAACTTCCTCAGCCTTGTTGCCAAACAGGCGGTCCTGATTTAAGGGAGCATCCAACAATTTAGTTTTAACATGATCAGGTAAAGATTGCCCCTTAAGCCAAGCATGCCTTCTGAGCACAGACCCAGTAACAGCAGCCCTGCAAGAGGCCTCTAATGAATCAAAACCACAATGCAAAGTATGTTTTCCAACCTGTTCAGCAGAATGCATTAAATCCTGTAATTCTTTATTTTCCACACAACCAGGAATCAACATCATATTCTCTTTACGCAATCCAATAACATGTTGCTGATACTTTAACATATTAAAATTGCAGTTTAAAGCCCTAATGGTCAAGGTTGCATTCTTACCCCATCTATCCAGCGCCCTGGAGTCTCTATCAGAAGGGCTAGGATTTTTAACAGTAGAAGCCTTAATGCCCTTGGGTCCCTGAGAAATAGTCTCTGGATCCGCAATAGGATTTTTAAAAAGGAATTTGTGTGACTCAGGGACCCTGTAATATCTGTCAGGTTTTCTGGGAGCAGAAGGCAAGGAATCAGGGGCCAAACTAGATTCAGAAAAAAGCATCATCAACAATGTCTGTACAGGAGGAATAGCTAAAGGCCTATGCTGAGGCAGGAGTAAGAAATCCCTGAGCCTCTTTTTTGAATCAGAAAAATCCTGGCTTTCCCAGTGGAAATGCTCCCTTAGAGTATGTAAGGTTTCACCAAAAGAAAATTCCTCTGGAGGGGAAGCAGAGGGGACTGGAGTCCTCTGCATCAGAATCCTCATAAGTAGATAAGGGCAAATCCAGATAATCAGAAGAATCAGAAAAAACAGAATCCTGGTCAGAAGATTCATAAACAACGTCAGTCCCTAGGCCTCTTAGAAGGGGGGGTTGGCTACCCCTGATTAGAGAGAGTTATTAGATCTTCAGCCATTCTTGTCATTTATTTTTTAGGCATAGAGGCCTGAGCATGTGGCCTGGGCGTCATTTTTTTATGCATGGTTCGAGATTTAGGCCTAAGTGAAGAAGGAGGCTTCAGTTTAATATGCAAGTCCATAGGCCTGAATACACCCTCAGAAGCCGGTGCCTGCACAGCAGCTCCGGACCCATCCAAGGTAGAGACATCCGTGGGTTCCATAGTTGAAGCATCTCGTGGCATACCAGACTCCGAATGGGTCTCAGTAGAGGCCTGCGAATCAGACGTAGCGGGTATCAGGGGCTGTGAAAGCACCTCATTGAGTACAGGTGAACTGCCGACTGGCTTAGGCGAAGCATCGTTGGCAGTTTTGGACCTCGGCGGCCTGTCTCTGTCTTTATCTTTGCATTTTTTCAAAATCCCGGTAGTCAGATGGCTAACTGACGACATTTCTGGATAATTAAACAGAGAACCGAAATATTTAGAGGCGAAAATATATAGACGACGAACAGTGCGCTGATTAAATAAAGCACAAAACCGATAGCAAGGTACGTCGTGGTCAGGGCCTAGGCAAGGAATACAGTACGAATGAAAATCTTTATGAGGTATTTGCTTTCCACAGGTAATACAATTATTAACTTTTACTGACATCGGTAAGGAGCAAGAAAAAGTTTCCCCAATGGGGTACTTAGCTTTAGTTAAGACTTCGGTTCTGAAACTCGAAAACAAAAATTTCAGGAGTCGGCTGACCGGCACTTGCAAACTGCTTCTGCTTCAGGCACCGCACGGCAGTAAAGACTGATGTAATGGCATTGGTTGCATGTTTTATACCCCTGACGTCATGGAAGAAGGGACAGCAACCGACACAGGACCCAAGACTTTGTTAATCAGGCCGACTGAGGGCTACCTGCAAGCAGATAACCCAAATGCAATGACTGCAACAGTGAAACACGAAAAACATCTTTTGTTATCAAATTTACATGTTCAGTTCTTTTCAAATATGTCTCCTGTAGCATAGCTATTTGTAGTCTACATTTTAATACAGTTCACAACTCTTTCTTTTTTGTATATATCTGTGAGACCATTGACATTTAAAGATAATACAGAGAGTCATTACGTTAAAAAGTTATTATTCTCACCTTTCATTTGTAACAGCTTTTTTGTTAGGTATCTAGTTCCAGCTTTTGTGTTACATGCACACACTAATTGATTGGCAGGTTGATCTTTTATACAGTTGTTTCTTGTCATATCCATCTGAGCCTATGTCACATCTTACAAAACTTTTTGTTTTATTGAAAGCTGTCAAACAAACAATGCAACCGATACACTCCTAATTAAAACCTATTAACTTAATACTAACACTCAAAGCTATGTACATCTTCAAATATTGAAGTTTTACCCTTCCAATAGGAAAAGTTGTCTCAAACTGACAGCCACACTCACAGATGTGGGTTAGCCTAAAAGGAAAGTTATCCACGCTAAGATGCATGATACAGCCTGTGCCTATGATAAGTGCTGTCTGGTTCTGTCTTATCTTTATTGCTTTCCCAGAAAAGGAAAACACTTGAATGCTTTCAGAAAACATTATCTCCTAGTCATTGAAAGAAAGACTATTCTGTTTTTACTGCTCTATCAGATTGCATTCATGGAGACAGGAGAACCAGATACAGAGTTGTTTCTACATGCAGCTGTTCATTTATTTATTTGCTAGACAAAGCTTTATTATATATTCAATATTCTTGTTTATTTATTTGCTTTCTCTTAAGGATTGTTACTAGATCAAATGAAGGGCCTTAACCCAATCACTCGCCTTTGCAAGAATGAGAAAAAAATGCATCATTTTTTCTTGCATTATACTATTTTGACCAGACTCCTCTCCATTTTTTTTACACTGCAGTGCCTACATTTCTTAAAACTAAACAAGGAGAAAAAGAAAATAAGTAATAAATAGGGGCACCTGTTTATTTTAGTATCCCCATTACACTTGAAAATAACTGAGACATCTTTACTTAACAGCATGCAGATTATATCATGCACTATAAAAATATTACCTTTAATAACAAAATTTTGTTTAACTTGGAGTTAACCCTCTCCTAAGTGTTCCTCCAAACATTGATGACATTAAATAGGGCATGTCCTTTAGAGTTCCCTACAAGTTTAACAAAGTCAAAAAAATCCAATACTTCCACGCTTTCTTGTTCCGTCATGTTTCACAAATATAATTAATGCTTTGTAATCCCACATTTATTTGTCAATCTCTGAGTTACTGGCTTTATTCTTGTTTATCTCCACCTCCCAAATCCAGTCTCTGCTTCAATGCCAACGTACTCTTGGTTCTTCTAGTCAATTCTTGTGCTTTTTTCTGTCTCTCAAGCATTTTCTGTTGAAACACTGGAAAATGTTCCACTAACACAGTCTTTCTGTGGTCTTGATTACACAAAGAACAAGAAGTAGAATCTCCTCCTGTTTCACAGCTCATGTTTTGTTGGGCAAACCTTTATATTTCCTCCTTAGCATGTTCTGCATTAAAAATGATTTGGTCCCTCCAGGAAAGAATAATCTGAAGATGGTTGGGTATAGCAGTTTGAATCTCACACCTGCTTCTTGACATTCCCTGATTAGTGGAATAAATTTACTTCATGGATATGTTACTCTTCTCTATTACTACTACAGTTCTTTCACACATGGTTCTTGTTTTCATATCATTAATGTTGCAAAACACTCATTCATTCTCACTTTAGTTCTTACTCTTCCTTTTTTTTCCATTTGAGTAGCATCTGGCCTTATGCACATATATTTCCTCTAATTCTTGTACTGATCTGCCAGCAATTTAACTTACTTTAGATCTGACCTTATCAGATGATATGGATGTGCTTTTAATAGCCTGTCTCTTGCATGTACATTTCTTAAATCACAGTCTACTGTGTCTCTTATTAATGAACGAATCATACAATTCTTCACATTTAGTCTTTGACTTGATTATTCATCTTGTTAACAAAATGCACCAATGGTCTTCTACAGTCAAAATACTTACTGAACGTCTCTCTAAATTCTAATACCTCTTTTTTTCCATCCTTTAAACAATGCAAAATACTTAAATTTGTTTATTTTCTTCCTCGGCAAAAACAGAATGTAGCAAACTGCACTTTATATGATTCTTGTTTTTTCAATTCACATTATACAATAAATCTAATTTGTGGCTTCAAAGCTTCTAGCCTTTTTGCAAATTTTCCTTGTTGCAAGGTCGTTGCAACACAATTTCTGATGGTTGCTATTAGAACATTCTCTGTTACTTGGCATAGAGGATTAAAGGATTAAGGCTCAGAGCTGTTAATAAACTCATTCGTCAAGAGTACAGAATTTGATTCTTTCTACCTTCATTTGTTTACTGTGTGAGTGAGCATGCAACAACTAGAGATTGTCCCCAGATTACCCCTGAACAGGCACGCTTGCGTCCAGTGGCCTTATCCTGTTATCAAATGAATAAAATAAGAGTAATAAAAAAAAACAGTGTGAATTTTATTTATGTAGTACTAGACACACAAAATCTACAAAAATACACTTCTTCAAATACTTTTCCTCTTTTGGCACCACACTGCATATGGCCATCTGTCAGGCTATTTAATATATAACACATAAACTGAGGATGTATGGCTAGCTTCCATGAAGAATCTATGCAGACTGTATTCTATAGACAATACGGCACATAATAGGCAGATTCAAATAAAGAGGCTATTAGCATTTAAAGCTATTAATTTCCTGAAATAATCATGAAGAGAGAGAAAGAGCTATAAATTATTAACAGCAGAAAACTAATGAATTCTGCTGTGGTGAACACAATCCTTCACAAAGGTAGACAGGATGACAGCATGGGTTAATGCAACATAGCTTGCGTGATCATGGTTGTTGAACAGCCAGGTGCAGAGCAATAGGTAACAGTATGCTACTCATCAGGACCCTATTTAAGAGTTCTCTTGAGCTACAATTTATTTCATAGTGCCTATTTTCATACTAATCCTTCACATTTCCAACTCCATAACATATTCAGAAACTGAACCACATAGTTTCATAATAGCCTATTACAATTTCATAATTGTTTTCAAAATGGTGATTTTTTTTTTTTGATTGGCAATACAAATCTGAACACCATCCTAAATAAAGTCATAAGTAATATATGAACCTAGATTCTCAGTTGATAAAATAAGCACTTAATCTTATCACTGGTGGACTACATAGGTAAAGTTAAGACAATAACTTCATAATAAGTCAATGTAGTAAATACATTAAAAAGCTAAAACAAGTTGGTTTAAAATGAAAAGATGACATTTTTAAGTACAGGAATGTTAGAATTGCATCCAGACATCATCAGGAATCTGGCAACAAATTTTTACATGCTTCTGTAGGTAGACTTAAACAGGAGCAGTAGGTAATGTAGAATACAGCTTTCACTTTCATAACGTATTCTTCATGATTCAAACTAGAGAACACCTAAAGAAAACTGATTGCATTCAAACTAAAGTCATATACATTGCTATTCCCATTTCAGTACAGTATTCAGAAATTAGCTCAACTAACACTGACAATTACCAGGTACTTACCACATTACTGACGAGAGACAAGGAAACTTCCTTTTCTCCTTCAGAACCCAGTCTTTCAGTTATTTCTTCATAAGTGGGGTGAAAAGGAAGTTCTATTTGTGTCTCATCATCTGCTTCAGTGCCATCAAAAGCCTCATCATTTTCTCCACTGGCCAGGACAGTTCCACTCTGCACATGATTACTGACATTCTTTTCAATTTTTTTCTTACTTGTTTTCTTCTTCTTCTTTTTTGATTTCTCAGTCAAATAATTGTTACTGTCCTGGGGAAGAAAAAAACGTACCATGAAGTCCATAAATGGACATGCCACAATATGCACATGAACAAATGCTAACTCATCTGACAGAGGACAGTAATGCATGTCAGGTTCAAATCACTGTGCAGCTACTGCAGATGCCACTGTCCCACTATTTTACCCCTCACATGTCTCATCCCTTCCTCAGCAGCTGTACATAGTTGCTTTCCAACATAAGTGGATATAAAAAGTTTACACACCCCTGTTAAAATCCCAGGTTTTTGTGATATAAAAAAATGAGACCAAAATAAATCATTTCAAAACTTTTCCCACCTTTAATGTGACCTATAACCTGTACAATTAAATTGAAAATCAACCAAATCTGTTAGTGGGGGAAAAAATATAAAAAATAAAAAATGTACTATATGCTGGTTGCATAAGTGTGAACACCCTTAAACTAATACTTTGTTGTGTGTGCATACCGTTAAACTAATACTTTGTTGAAGCACCTTTTGATTTAATTACAACATTCAGTCTTCTTAGTGTAATAAATCCATTATTTTTGAAGTTCTCCAAGTCCAGCATCAACAGACAACAGGGTACTATTTTACTGTTTTTTATCTAATTTTCCCTAATATTACTCCCCCATAAAAAAGTGTTGCTGCTTTAAGGACTTTGTGTCAAAGATCAAGATTTTTCACGTTTTGGCACTAAACCAAGCTGCCAGTCTGAACATTCCATCCACCTAATCAGTTCCTCCAACAACAAAATCCCTCATGCTTTATTAGGGGTCCCACATTGTGTGATGCTCAGTACAGAATAACGGTAATAATGGATATGAATACTCAATGTTAAAGGAAGCCCTCAAACTGACACCTACAGTGCTCTGCTGTTAACCTGTGTTGTAGACAGTGGTGTCCTCTCCCAACTATTACCCTCTGTACTGTGTCTCTAATCCAACCTGCCATCTACCTCACTACTTTGGGGCACACCAAAGCCTCCTACATCTTGACAATCAGCTTTTTTTTAGGAATTGAAGGTGATAATCTTGTTTAAATGCTGGTGGACTGCATCTATGGGATACCTTCTATTTTTGTCATCATATAATTTTAATACTGGACCAAACATACACTGGATCTTGAAGACCCATTTCAAGTCTTCCCTGGTTCTTCTCTTTCCCAACATGTACTTGTTTATAGCCTACAGTCTCTTCCAATGCTCCATATTCTCTAGTGTACTGATGATCTTAGCTCCTTATCTCTGACCCTGCCAACCATCTTAGATTATTTTTCAGGCACTAGCCTTCAGAACTACAAGTGATACCTCAGATGTTGATGATGAATGTTCTCCTAGTCAAAGTGCATGCCTCAAACTACCCATCAGTTTACTACACGCATTCTTATTACTGTCATACTACAAGATCATTCATTTTTGAAGTTTTCCTGGTCCAGCATCAACAGACAATAGGATACTACTGTTCCTTTTCCCTATCCATTTTCCCTATTATTATCCACAATTAAAAAGTGTTTCTGCTTTAAGGCCTTTGTTTCAAACATCAAGAATGTTCATGTTTTGGCACTATATCCAAGCTGCCTGTTTGACCATTCCATCCACACAGTCAGTCACTCTTACAGTCAAATCCCTTGTGTTTTACTAGTGCTCGGTACAGAATAATGGTAATAATGGACATGAATATTCAAAATAAAAAAACCCAAAATTGACAACTACAGTACTCTGTTGTTAACCTATGCTGCAGACATTGGAACGTCCTTCCAACCATTACACTCCGTTACGTGTCTCTAATCCAACCTTCTACCCATCTCACCACTTTGGGGCTTACTGCAGCCTTATGCATCTTGACAATCAGCTTTTTATGTAGAGAAGGAAGGTGATGGTTTTGTTTAAATGCAGGTGGACTACATCTATCAGATTATATTTCTGTCACAATATAATTGTAATACTGGTAGACCAAAACTAGACTGGTAAAACGTCCATACAAAGCCACGCTGGCTGTGAAGTTCCAAAAAAAAAGCTTAAGGCCTTTCAGAACCCTACAAAACAGTACACTGAAAGCTTCTCCATGGCCTTTCCTGAGGTACAGAACAGATCAGAGGCTTATAATCTCATGGTGTCAAAGTTCATTGTCAACAACAAAACAAGCACAACTGTCCAATTTTTATGCGTATGCATCTATCTCAAATGATTCCTTGCGTAAGACAAACAATACCCTAAACTAAGATCGCCACCACCTCTTTAGTAACTATGATGTCAGCCTAAACCTCTGGACTGTGACATCGTTTCTACCCATGCCAGAGCTTCTTTATTTTACTCCAAAAGTAATTTATGAGAACACATTATCTGATAAAACTTTTCAACCCATCCCATTCCTAAAACTTACTCATTTGGTCTTCCTGGCTCAGAGTGAAACACAGTACTCTTATTAATGGCACATATGTTACTTTTTCTGAAACAAAAATATTAATGTCTTCCTTTTCCTTGTCCTAAAAGGTCTACAAGACCCAGACTTGCATTTCTTTTGTTTCCATGTGCCAGCTTTATTTCCAAATTCCATTCCTCACAGAGCTTTCCTTATTATCTGGGTTAACTATTACTAACCCTGATATACTCATTCAGCTCAATCTGCTCAACCTCTATGCCAACCTTGAAGAATAACCACCTTTTTATCTTGGTACACATGCCTTCTAGTGTCTCCCTTGTGCATCCCAGGACCTTCTTTATTCATCTTCTAACTCTCATTCCATATCTGCTGAAATCTAAAACTTAAAGGATTTTAATGGAGTCATGTGCTTCTAAGATTTCTCACATCATGACTACTGTGACGACAGTGCACTGGCCCAGCAATCAAGGAGCCTCAATCCTCACCACTAACACCAGGGAGGTAGTCTCCTAGAAGAGGAAAGGATAACTAATACACACAGTAAAGTACAATTTCCCTTAAGCACACACAGAGATCACAGTCAGTCTGGGGCTGGTTGCTCCCTTGCTCACCAGGTCCCCAATAAGACTCCCCACTGGCACAGCTATAAGGTCCAGCTTGACACCTCCTAAAGGCTGACTGATTCTTCTCAACTGTGTCCCTTACCCCCAGACTATGATATAGTAAACTGCCATCACCCAGTTAATAATATCAGCTACTAAAAGGGCCCTTAAAGGGTGTCCAGGTCTCAGCCTAACTGGGCAGTATTAATATCCAATGGTACCCTCTCTGTCCAACCAGTGCGTTCTTTAAGTGGCACACACACACACACTCTATAAACACACACACACACACACAGATTATTTCACACAAATCACACACAGGTAGAAGGTTTTAAACAACTTAATAGACAATCCTGGGAAAGGCAAGACAAAGATTCTACACCACAGAGATATCTAAGAGTTCAGAGATTACATAGAAACTTAAAATAATACAGTAGGACAGGTGTGATTTCAAAGAAAAATACCCAATTAATCTTTACCAGCTTTAACTATTCCTACAAGAAATCACAGTGCTAAAAACTTACATGTGAGCATAAGGCACAGTGCTGGTAAGTTGGATATCTAAAGTCAAAATGCTTTCTAGTCTCTTGTGAGAAATAGTATTTAAACATTACTAACAAACATGTCTCTAAGGCCCTCCCAAAATTACATCATTTTTGACACTTAGGTTTTCCCAGTATTCATATTGCATCATCTTAACACCTGGTCTGAGTTCTCAGGCCACAAACTGCATTATTTAGCAAACTAACACCTCCTCAGAAACTTAAAACAATACAAGACATTTCACATGTATATGCTAGCAGAAACCAGAGCAATAAAGCTCTTCCACATCTAAATTATAGTCATAAACTTTAGCCTTAAAACAATGGGCATGAAATCTACATCCAGCCGCAGTGGAGCCAAATTCTAATATGAAACGATCAAAACATGCTTCACTGGGCAAGCAGAGTGCAATGTTGTCACATATTTTGCAGTTCCACATTTCACAGTAATCTTTTACACTCAAGAAAACATGCCTGTATTTTACATTTATTTACAAATGCTAGAATTATATATCAAATTCTATTTGACTAGGCTGGCAGCCTTCGACCATCTCTCCCGAATCATCACAACTACTATGAAAAACTAAAGCATCTGTGTGCTGTCAGAGGTCTCAAACCATCTTAAATCACTACTTTAGGTAAAATACTCATAACAATGAGCTCTGATATACTGATCACCTTGACTGTTACATGCACTATATACAAGCATGATTTAGGATTAGAAAAATGTGCCTGTTGCATTATTGATTTGCTGTCTTTACTAACTCCTTTACCAATTCTAATTTTCAGAAAGACTGTCCTTATCATTGACTCTTTTTGGACTACTTTGGTTCACATAAATAAAAGACCTTTGTTTCCAAAATGGTTAGGCATATTCTTATGAAATTTTCAACAACAAACTAGAAAAACTACTTATAAACTATACTTAGAATTTGCTCCTAACTTCAGTGGCAAAGGACTAGATCCACTGTGAATTTTAATGGGAGAAATAAAAGAATGAAAATCACATGTTTATAAAGAACATGCATAATCTTTCTAGGTTTAAAATCATTATAACACAGTATATTTATCCATTTGGAAGTTCACATATGTTACTTTGGGAAAAAAAAAAGATAACACGTTTGTTACTCTGAAGAGAAGTGATAGCTATAGTCATTTTTAAAACTGGAAATGCAGCAGACAGTCAATTTTTAACTGCCATTCTCGCTAGACAATTTCTTTCTAGTATAAGACATTTGGGCGTTTATTCCACAGGTTAGGGATACACTGAAATGAATCCATCATGCTGTGTCTTATTTTTCTGCTGATGAAGCTTTAGTTCATTTGACCAAGTATTTGAGGTATTATTTATTCTGCAAATGAAGAGAATGTCAAAGGGGGTTGATGTTTCATGGCTCAAAAGGCTTTACGCAGATCTCCATGGAGGAATCTATAAGAGACTGAGTACAGAGAGAGGGCTGCCAGACTGTCCTGTTAACCAGGATTTTTGAGGCCACTGATCTTTTTAGTTATGAATCACTGAAACTTCTGAAGCTAACTCACATGTTTAGACCAATACATGCCAAAAGGAGGATTATACTCAAAATGGGTCTGCTGAGATATGAGTAAAGGAGAATTAAAACTTATTTAGATCTAGTGAAGATGCCTTTGGGAATTAGATGAGCCAGACAGAAAGCTTTCCAAACTACTGCAGAGACATGAGGGTCAAATGACAAGGAATTTTTGAGAAAAGCACCAAGACCCCTATGATAGTGTCTTACTGGAGGGGTGTATACCCTCTATATTATGTTATATTAAAACATTTTGTTTACCAAACTGAACAATGTTACATTTCTTTACATTTAATTTGAGACCATTGCCCTTCACCAATTGTTTAGATGGTTTAACCCATGTCAGAGCAATTGTGAGTTAGCGAATAACAAATAACAATACTCAATTTATAGCTGTCTATAAACTTAAATAACCATAGGCCAGGAGTGTTGACTTGGAGGTCTAAGAAATAGATGCCAAACAAGAGAGAGCCTTCAATGAGCCCTCTTGGTACACCTCTGCTAATTTTATTTTTCTTTCAGAAATGGCAGCTTCGACTCTAAACAACATGGGCTCTATCAGACAACCAGTTAGCTATCCACCTAATATAAGGATTTACATTCAGATTTGCAAGTCTGTCAATACTACTTGCATGGAGAACATTCATGGCCAAGTAGAGATATGCTGTATGTACTTCATAACAACTATCCATTGTTTTAGTTATGGCTTCAAAAAAAAAAATAATAATTGTTATAATGAGATTAAAAAGACAGAATCCTCCTTTGACAAAGCCAAAGTGCTGAAGATTCAGGGTTAATAGTTTTCAATGTCCAGATCAATGAGGTCTGAGATAATACACTCACAGCTTTATACAAAAGGCTTCTGGGACTAACAGATCTGAAGTTGCCAGAGTCCTTGGTTTGGCCATTTGTGTATATTGGCATTACAATGGATGTTTTTTTTTCAAATTTCAGGAATGCAGCCACTGGACAGGTTTAGATTAGAGAGGTTAAGTAGGGGTTCACAAAAGCCATATTTGGTACTAATAATCAAACATCCTGCTTTATTTATCAGGGCCCACGGATGAGGTATTCTTAGTGAGAGGGATGAGAGTTATGAGATGTCACATGGTAATTAAAAGGCGTGGCTGGGATTATGGAAATCTCTGAAAAACGCTATAACCATGGGTGGTGTAAAATTTGAACTAAAGTTGTCACCTAGAACATCAGTCATTCCTGTGAGTCAGAGTGTGCAGTATTATTGTTGATGAGATCCAAGCTCTACTGGATGTTAATTCTTAACTTCCTGACATAGTTGAAGAAAGATTTCTAGGTGCTTTTGGTTTTAGTGGTTATTTATTCATCTTCATACCCACTTTGAGCTTCCTAATGACAGAAATATAATGTTTTCTGAGAAATGTATATTATTTTTAGTTCTGATATCACACAACACATTAAAAGTATTACTTAAACATTTAGTGAGTCTGACAGCCAGAACATATCACATATAAATGCTTCATGGGAACTGAATGGGAAAAATGTCAGCCTATGTAAATCTCCTGGAGGTACCTACAAATTGCAGGATTATAGCTGTGAAACCACTAAAAATGTTTAATTATTTTCTCAAGAAAATATACCATTGACACCTAGCTGCGCAATGCACTTAGCTGATTACTTTAGATAAAACAACATGTACACAGTATAAGGCTACATACACAATTTTGTCTATATAAGGCAGAGGTGGGGTGGCATTATTACATTAATGAAAGGACAACAACTAAGCTAAAGGAAAGTGTATGGATTTTACTTCTGATGTAATGTGAGTTCAATTAGGATATATTTTGCACATGTACTGCAGTGTGCAACCTGAAGACCAGTTATACATTCACCCCTAACAGAAACCAAATAAAATACGACTTGGTAGAATGTCACTTTGAAATGTCTGCAAAAGCCTTCTTTGAATACCTATATACAGGAGACCATATCTCACACACTGTTTGAAAGCATTTTAATGAACCCAAAAATAATTATACTTGATTACTCAGGGGCACAGTTGCACCTACTGTTGTCAGAAGCATGGTCTCAAACTGAATGCCAAGAAATGCATCATTATCCCCTTTGTGGAAAATGGCATCCCCACTAATTATCACATTAAAAACAAAGTATTGAGCATGCAATCAGTCATGCGGGACTTGGGCACCCAGGTTGATAGCAACCTGACTTTTGCCACCATGTTGTCTCCGTAGTACGGAAGACTTTCTACATGGCCTACCTCATAAATAAGGGTATCCCTGTACTCCTCCCTTACCAGATCCATTATCGAGTACAATGCCTCCCTTCAGCATGTACACTGCCAAGCACATAAAGCAAATGGAGAGACCAAAGAGGCTCCGGACCAGGAAAATCCAAGGTATCAAACACCTATCCCATACGAACAGGCTAAAAGGCATGTCCCTCTACTCAGTCTTGTACAGACTGCTCAGAGGTGACCTGTGTCTGGCATACAAGACCATCTCAGACCCAGCCTTGATGGAGTTGCTGCATATCCGTAAGTTAAACTTCACTCGTGCAACCCACATGCAAGGACTTAACCTGGTCTGTGACATTAACGGAAGTTGTTGGTCGGATAGATTTGTGTCCCAAACACTCCATCTGGTAGAATAGACTCCCTCTCCATGTCAAGCAAAGTACTTCTCTAGCCGTCTTTAAGAGGAACCTGGACAACTGGATGGGAAACAGAAAATACACCCCTGGGATCCCACCTGTGTCCCTGCTGGACAGGGGAAACAGGTGCTGACTTTGAGGGAACATGGGTGAAATTCTTGGCTAGGCTTATAAGGGCCGCTGGGCCAATAGCTTAGTATCATCCTATTAACCTATGAACTTGAAGTGCCATTCCACAATTAAGGACTGCAATACAACTTAACACAAAATATGGCATGGAAATATTGCTGATAAGGAATAAAATAAAAAAAACCCTTAAAATAAAATAAAAAATAAGCTTTCGTTGTAGTGTTTTTTTTTAGAAAAATTTATCTAATGATTGTTACTTTTGATATAATGTCAAATCAGTAGAAACATATTCTGAACAGGTATTGCATTCCCAACACTGAAAAGAAGTTATATAGCCTTCCTTTACTGAAAGGGCATGTTCATTTAAGCCTATATTTAATACAAATTTACACATAGCTGTCTCTCAGGAATTATTTGCTTTTGTAATTAAAAACTGATGTAAAATACAAGTAGGCAAGTGTCCTAGGCACTACTACGATTTCTGTATAAAATGCAGACTACAGCATTATTGTGAAACTGTGAGACCATTTGGGCCTTGCCAGTACTTATGCATCTGGAAGACAGAAAATAATGAATATAAATGTTACTTGCAGGGCTAAATGGTTACATTTTTGTTCTACTTCTGATCCAGCCCCAATTCAATAGGGAAAACTGTAGATGTTTATATTTTTATTGCTCATGAACTGAAGTCATCTACCTAGTCTTTCTTTAAACCAAATATGTTTGAATTTGTAAACTGTCACACTGTATTAAAAAAAACTGCAATAGGATATCCTGAACCAGAAATAATAATAATGAACATTTGGTGAAACCTGTTTTACTATTATGACCTTCTCAGAGTGGAGGGGATCGTGTTCACCTGAAATCCTATAAGCAATGCTGTCACAAGCTTTACAGTTTCAGTAAGGCACCTTAGGCATAGTGATCTGAGAATACATGTCATTTAGACAGTCACCACAATGTCTTCCATGATAGCACACTTAAAGCCTCTGAGCGCTTCACATGGATCAGGGATACAAAGACTCGCTCAGGGATGGTATGTGCTGGAGAGTGACTGATTGCTGGCTGATCCATGTAGTCCAGACAGACTCAGCTGAAAACAAGCTGCAGGGACCTGTAATGTGGGTTTAACATCTGTAAGATGAAGGGTGGTAATCAGGTGTGATGCCAAACAAGTGGGAGGTACAAGACGGATACATTAAAACAGACTAGATCCCAGGAATAGCAATTGGCTCTTGAGACAAAGAATGTCACTTAACTAATAGGGGAATGAGCCGGAGCTTTTTCAGGATGGTGATAAGTGTTGGCCTATCTCTACACAAAGCACTGCTTTTGGAACCAGATTTCTTAAGCAGGGGTGGTCTCTCTCTTACTCTGGAGCTGACCCCAGAAAAGACCATCAAGGGAGGGAATATACAAGCACAGTTAGGGGTCACCGAAATGGAGTTTTTGCCAATGTTTGAGAGGCTCACCTTACTGCAATTACAAGCTGCAAAAAATGTTCTCTATTGGTTGTGCACATGCATCTAACAGCCATTCAGAGTACTTGTCCTTAAAAGGGAATGTGGGTACAGTCCTCAAAAGAGTAACACCTACAGATTTTTTAGTTCTACTGGAAGACCTCAGTGTTCATTTGGGGAATAATGGAAACACGTGGAGAGAAGTAACTCAAAAATGGATTGCCTGATATGAACCTAAGGAGTGAACTATTGTTAGACTTATGTGCTAGTTCTGGAATTTCTAGAACTAATATCACATCTGAACACAAGGATACTCATAAGGGCATCAAGTACCACAGTACATTGGGCCAAATGCCTGTAGTCATGTCATCAGACCAGAGGCTATTTGCAGTGGACAATGGGTCAAGATAGGTACTGATCTGTCATCCAACCACTATCTGTTGATTTTGGATAAGGTCAACTGTCCACCCCTCACCCCCAAGAAGAGAGTCCCTCCAAAACATGGAGAAGCTCAAAATGGAGTCTTTTTTGGTCTCTGTTAAAGAGTGCAATATTTAAGGCAGTGGTAAGGAGCTGTGGCCAAAAACTGCCTGGTGCATCACACAATGGTAACCCCAGGAACAGCTGGTGGTTATCAACAGTAAAGGAATCTTAGAAAACAGTCCATACAGTGGGAATGAGGTGAGTCTTGGATCTGGTAGGTACTAGCAAGCTTGAAGCTACAGTACTCACTAAAGCAAAAGCTCCGATGTGAAAGGAGTTTTGCAGAGCCATGTAAAATTACTTTTGGATGGTCTCAAAGCTATCCAGTAACTCCAGAGTAGGATGCAGGATACAGTCCAGGCTGTTACTAATGAACAAATGCTGATTTTTTAACTAGGGACATCAATATCAGGCAGAAGGAACACTCTAAGGAACTCCTGAATCTGGAATACATGCCCTCATTTGAGAAGGAAGCTCCAGAAACAGATAATAGAATTAAATAAATTTTGCCATATAATGCCATTGTGCATATTAAACACTTCCACTGTCACAAGGCTACAGGACTGGATGGAGCCCATCCAGAAATGCTGAATGTTGTGACACATCTGGAAATTAATAGTTAACATACCTTTTCAACATTAAGTGGAAGGTAAAGATAGTATAATTGGACTAGCAAACTAGAAACGTGGTCCCCATTTTATAAAAAGTAAGACAGCGTGGTGCATTATAGGAAAGGATATGCCAGGGTCTTGTAAGAGAGACTTCATCTAGACTTCAAGCTTTCAGTTCAGGAGGAGCAATGTATGAAAAAGTAATCTACATTTCATTAATGCACTGAGAGGTGATGGGTCAGTGGGAATCTGCTTAAGGATTATGACATTTCAATAAAGGCATTTTACTGGATATCAACAGTGAAAGACACTTCCATTAATAAACCCCACACAATGAAGCCCAGAACCCATTTTCCTTTGGATAATTTATATTGGTTTGTCTAGTTTTGGTGGAACATGTACCGAGATGTTTTTATTTCACATTGTAGTTGATTTGTTTTTTTTTTCCAGAAGAGTGCTGCAAATGCCTTGTGAGAATATGTTTTTATTTGCAAGGTGTGTATTTTGCCATTTTACAATAATTGCACACTTATGGAGTTAGTACATTTAAATTAATAGAGGTGTGGGAGTACATGTTGGGGTGCAATTGGGTTTGTGCCCTAACAAGACATTTTTATTTTGACAAATGTTGTTTTCATTATTTATTTAGTGAAAAAGGTTTCAGTGAATGACATTCTTCAACACTGTCTACATTTGTTTGAGTTACTGATGAAGGTATGAATATGTACCATAGAATATCTTGTAAAAATACTACAAATGGAATGAGTCCCAGAGCCCCTGCTACTTTCCATTCATTTCCTATATTTGAGAAGTAAAAGCTGTGCCCTCATTTTTAGCATTAAGCTGAACATGCTCAAAGTGAGAAGAGGACACCACCTGTTTCCCCTCCTATTTGTGATTTTCATGGACAAGATGTCAAATTGCGACCAGGGTTTACATGGTATCCAGTTGAAGAATGCAAGGTGTGCATCTTTGCTGTCTGCAAATGATATCCCTTTATTCTCAACTGACTTTAATCTACAAAGTGCACACCACAGCAGCATTTTGTTGTTGAGTGTGAAGCAACTGAACCATCATATCCAAGAATGAACAGGTCAACTGTAGATGACGAGTTTACACGGCCATATGAATGATGACAGTGTAGTGGCTTCCTTTCACCCTATTAGTGTAGGATAAATGGGCAAGGAAGAGGCACCAGCCTAGGTGGTCAGCAGGTATAGGTGATGGTAAGAAATACAGAACATTCAAAACAACTTTATTGAATTATCACTTGTGATATAGACAAATTTACATGTATACAAAAGTAATCAAACTGTATTAACAAACAAACATTATACTTCACATACATTGCTAAATATCACATAGCCTAAGCAACATTACATAAACTATTCAACTTCCTGCCCATTTTTTTAAACAAGAAACATCTTTATTAAAACATCACTTATGACATAAGCAATCATACATTTATATAAATGAAAACAAACCATAACAAAACAATCCTAGTTGCAAGCATTTTACATCACAAACCATACTGACACACTCCTAGTTGCAAACATTATACATCACTTATAATCTACCCAATCATTTTCAGTCAAACACTGCATAGCTCATGTAAGTCCTGCTTTCTTTTAAACCTCACTCCTCCCCTGTATGTATTGTTCCCACAGTTCCCATTTTTTCCTATGTTGTTTGCTTCTGCCCTTTTCTAAAGATCTCAATCCCAATTGTTTTATCTCTTTTACTATAGTCACTACTTGTAATATAGCTGGTTTAGATTTTCACTTCCATTTTCCAACTGATTTTTTGGCAGCCACCATAATTAGACACAGCAAGGCTTTAACATGTCTAAGCAATTCCGATTCTATATCATAGCTCAGAAAAATCATCTCACTCATCACACCAATCTGCCCACCCAGTATATCCGACACCACATCCTGCAGGGAATTCTTTAAGTCCACCAACCTACAGCACTCACAAAAACTATGTTACCAAGTACATCTTTCTTCCCCGTTACACCAATAACTGCTGTCTACCCAAGAAAAAGTTCTCTGGAGTCTACTTGGGGTATAAAAGTATCTATGTAAACATTTCCAAGCAAAAATCCGAAATCTTCCAGATTCTGTTGCTTATTTGGGAGACATACATATATCCTCCCATTGTTTCTTATAGGTTCATAGGTAGATACTAGGCTATCTGCCCTAGGGCATTTATAAGCCCAGCCAGAGTGTATTTGGCTTCCGCCTCCCTATTAGATTAGCCTACTGTGCCTCCGTAAAGTAGGTCACAGAAGGTACCCTTTTAAGATTAGTTTACTGTGCCTCTGTCTAGCAGGGACACAGGAGAGATCCCAGGGGTGAATTTGCGATTTCCCATCCACGCGTCCAAATTTCGCTTGAAGAGGGTCAGCGAGGGGCTATGTCTAACATGAATTGGGATTCTATTCCAGAGTGAACGGAGCCTCTGGGAAATGAATCTGTCCCTCCAGCATGTCCTATTTATTTTTGTGCTGAGGTTTAGGTCCCTGGAGCGTGTAGCTCTAAGGGACTTGGATTTTTGAGGTGGAGCATGTCCATTAATTCTGGGTTTGACATGGCTTTGTACGTCAGGCATAGATCGCCTCTGAGTTGGCGGTAAGCAACTGAGTAGAGCTGGAGTTTCTTTAGTCGAGCTGCATAGGACATCTGTTTGTAGTCCATGATCCTCTTGGTGAGGTACTTTTGGGGTCTCTCCTGTTGCTGCAGGTGTCGGGTAAGGTACATCCCAAAAGGGGCATTGTATTCAATTATGGGCCTGATGAGTGACGAGTAGAGGGGCACAATGACCTCTCTTGATCTAGATGCGAACCCTTTCATGATAAAGTGGGCGATATAAAAGGTCTTTCTAACCACTCTGGCAACGTGATTATCAAAGGAGCGATTACTATCTACGTTGGCCCCCAAATCTCTAATTACTTCTTCCGTACTTAATGGATTACCACCTATGTGGTAATTTGTGGGCACCTTGCTTTTCCCAAAGAGGATGACTATGCACTTTTTAGCATTTAGCTTGAGGCCGTGGCTCTGGCACCAAGCATCCGTCTCTGTGAGACCCTTTTGGAGGATGCTTGTGTCAGCTGGAGATTCGATTATGGCCCCCAGTTTGCAGTCATCTGCGAACTTTGTTAGCCATAATCCCCCCGTGTTAGCCTGAACCTCAGAGATATATACCGAACAAGAGAGGCCCCAGAACTGAGCCCTGTGGGATGCCACTTGTAACTGGTTTGGATTCGGACATGGCACCTGCGATTCTGACCATGTGGGTTCTATCTCTGAGCCAGTTTGCAACCCATCTTGTGATATAGGGGTTGATATTTAAGCTGGTAAGCTTATTTATGATGCCCGAGTGGGGTATTGTGTCGAAGGCTTTGGCGAGGTCCAGGTAGGCTGTGTGGACTACCTTGCCCTCATCTATGGCTTTGGTAACTGTTTCAAAGAAATCAACTAGGTTTAAGAGGCAAGATCTGCCCTTAACAAAGCCGAATTGGGTAGGGTCCAGTGTCTGGAGGCTCCCAATGTCTTTGTTTATGAGTTCCATGATAATACGCTCCATAGCTTTACAGACCAGACTAGTCAGGCTTATGGGGCGATAGTTTCCGGGGTCTGTTGTGGCACCACCTTTGTGGAGTGGGACCACTGTAGCTGTACGCCATTCTATGGGTACATATCCTGTAGTAAGGCTAAGTTTGAACAGTAACTTAATGTGAGGGTTCAGTTCTTCTTGGAGCTTGTGTAAGACACAGCGTGGGACACCGTCCGGTCCCATAGATGCTGTGTTTTTTTGCTTTGGAGAGGGCAGCTTTCACCTGTTCATCTGTGATGTCAAGGACGTTACATTCAGTTGGGATAGGCGTTTGCTCCTTTGGGGGGGGGGGGGAGTTTGCGCTGAATCTGTCTGCCAGGATGTTGGCTATGTCTGTAGGTTCGGTATATTTTTTACCGTTATGCAACAATTCAGAGCATATCTGGGAATTTCTGCCCATGTTTCTGACATAACTAAAGAAGGCCTTGTGATTATCTTTAGTGTCTAGGGCAATTTTTCTTTCGAAACTGGCCTTTGATGATTTTATGAGGGATCAAAGTTTCTTGCTAATAATGATCAGAGATGCCTTCCCTTTTTGGGATTTTGCTCTGTCATGTAGTAGCTTCCTCCTTCTGTTGTATAGCTTATTTATGGCCGGGGTCCACCAGACCGGTCTCCTGTTTTGGAGGAGTGAGTCTTGGTTTTATTTGGGATAGCACGATCCATGCATTCCTGCAGGTGCTCATAGAATGCATTTGTAAAGGATTCTGCGGATTGGGCTGTATTATCCTCTGGCCCAGGGGCTTTGAAGGATTCCACCTCAGTCTTGAGAAGTGCAAAGTTGGCTTTGGAGAAATTCTTTACAGTGATTTCCTTGGCTGGGGGTGGGGACGGGATATGGATGTCCAGGGAAATTTGTTTATGGTCTGATCTTACCAATGAGGTGTTTACCTATGGTGTGGAACATAGCGTCCCCATGTTGGCGATGACCAGGTCCAATATGTTGTTCCCTCTTGTGGGAGTGGTGACCAGTTGTTCCATTGCGTTAGAGTTTATAAATTCAAGGAACCGTTGGGCGAGATGTTTGGGCTTGAGTAGTTTTCCCAGTCAATGTTTGGGTAGTTGAAGTCACCCAATAACATAGTGTTTGGAGAGACCTTCATATTCTCCAGTGTTCTCAGGAATGCCAAGTGGGGTTCCTGTAATAGGGAGGGTGTTCTGTAGCAGGCTACAAACTGAAAGGCAGTTTTGCCCGCTGTTAGTTGCACATGGATGGTTTCCGATGCTTCGTGCAGTGCCACTAACCTGGAGGTGTAGGTATCTTTGATGAATATAGATACTCCCCTCCTTTTGTGCTTCGGTCCAAGTTTTGGGGCTGAAACACATGGTATGAGTTATAACCTGGTAGTGCTGGGGTGCTCTCAGGAGCCTTGAACCAGGTTTCTGTTACTGCACAGACATCGATTTTCTCCATACTGAGGAGAGTCTCAGTGCGTGCATCTTGAGGTTTAGACTTCTGGCATTGAGTAGCATTACCTTTAGTTTTTTTATCTTTGGGTTGTCTATGGAGGTGGGTTTGTCCTTTGAGCCTTGCCTATAAAAGGCACTATGGGGGTGGCAAGAGCCTTGGCCAGTATACAAAAGCTTAAGGGTGACAGGTGCAAGCCGTCCCTAGCGAAGCAACGTGGCTTGTCGAGCATGTCATCCCAGGCTGACAGACACTGGATCCCCTTTGAATGACACCAATACTTTAGCCAATTGTTGAAACTGATCATTTTGTCTTTATACTGTGGCATCATTCTTGCTGAGGGCAAGATACTACTCAAGGTCAGGGACATACCAGCCTGGGCTACATGGTCAGAGAGCTCATCTATGTCTCTTTTCATGTAGTCCAGGGAGGTACGCCTCAGGTCATTGACACCAGCATGGACAATGACGGAATCATACTTGTACTTGCTTTGGAGTGACCGGAGTGCTTGCATTATGTGGCGGATCCTGGCACCCGACAGGCAGCTTACAGTGACCTTCTCCTTGTTCAGTCTGGTGAGTGGGACATCAGTGTGCCAGACAATAGAGTCCCCTATAACAAGTGTATTTGGTGTGTTGTTTGGCTTTATGGGCTGTGACTGTGAGGCACACTGATTTTGTGAGATATGTGATTTGTGGGTATTGTTGAGGGGTGGCTATTGCTTGGATATCTGCTTAGGAGGTCTTTGCTGTTTAGGCAGATTTTTATTTAGAACCACCGAGTATGTTTTTGTGTGTTTATGTGTTGGCTATGCAGATGCAATAGGTCTGTGTGAGACTGGATTTGTGGTGTGGGTGGTTACCTTTTCCTCCTGACTGACTGTGCCAGTCTTGTGTTGAGAGAGCTCTGCCTCCAGTTTGGCTGTGTAACTGCATCTCTCACATGTATTAGAGTTTGTTGGAAGGAGGAGAGGGTTGTCTGTTTACATAAGGCAATTGTAACATTGCCTCAAAATTCCCAGATTCACCAGCTGGTCTGGAGAGTAACCTTGAAACTGACCCTTGGACATACCAGATTAGTATAGGGAACTGTTTTTTTTTTTTACTGATCAGATTAGGGAAGGGAACTGATTTTTCACTTGATCAGGAAGAACCAATTGGGAGTCTAATACTTATGAAAAGTCAAGGAGGGTGTAGTGCTTTAGCTAGTTAGTGTTTCATTATAAGAGCTGAGCAAGTGCAGGGCTTTAGAAAGAGAATAGAGTGATTACTTTGAGAGTTTGAACAGTTCTAAGGGAAAAAGTGAAGAGCAGACTTTGTGGAGCCTGTAATAGTTTAAACCTGTTTAGGCGGCACTGCCCGACGCTGCTCAGTGCACAAAACCGCGCAAAAAGAGAGTTGTAGGGTTTTAAGAGAGAGAGAGATCAAGGAGTTTGGAATTGACCGAAAATGGCCAATAAAACTACAGCTTCTAGGTAGTAACCACTCCTCCAGGGACAGGTAGGCTGTTCAGTGTTAACCACTCCCACTGGTGAACACAGAGACTTCCCTTTAGCCCAAGCAAGCACTGGCCTTCTAGAAACTTCCAAACAGTTCAGAACAGCAAATCTGTAACTGAACTTTCTTAACTTTCAGAAAGTGGGAAAAAAGCAAGATTTTTTTTTTCTTTGTGAACTGTTAATACAATCTCTCTTCCCACTCCTTTCTAACCTCCTCTGACTGATTCTTATATTTATCATGCAATATTTTATATGCTGTACTAATTATTCCTTTTTTAACAGCAGCTTCTGTTCTAGATTCTTCTAAAAACTCTACCAGTGCTGGTCTTTTGTCTAGCCCCCCCCCCCCCCCATGTCTTTCTCTTTGCCTATACTTTCATATCAATCCTTGACAGGTAAAGCAATCTCTAACCTGCAGTCCAAATAAAATTGAAATGGACCTGTATGAGCTGGGTCTGATAGATCTTTAACCTTTTTAAGTATTACAGCTACCACTGCTTCCTTCCAGGATGTTGGTACTTCTCCTCCTCTTAAAATATTGTATAACAAAATCTTCCAGATTTTTATCAGTTTTTTTCCTCCTAACTTCCAAACTTCCACAGGAATACCAACTATTCCTGGGCTCTTTCCTGCAGATTGGTTATACATCACAATTTTCTCTCATCTCCTCCTATCCTGCTACTAATTGAGCCTCATCTACAGCTAACCTCGGCATATTTAATTCTTCCATAAACATTTCCATTTGTATCTTTTCTTGGTTTCCATATTTCTCTACTTTATACAGATGTTCATAGAATTTCCGAAATATTTCTAATACCTCTACAGGATCTCGTTACCTTCGCTGTTATAGGCTCCCCAAGCTTGGTGACAAGCCCTTTCTACTTTCTGTTGCCTGAGTTGTGCTAAATGTTTCTGTGCTCTACTGTTATAATCAAAAAACAGTTGCTTAACAGCAATCTTTCTAAACTTGTGCATATTATCGAGGTAATCCCTTATTTTCTGTTTAGCATTCTGCAGTTGATCATTTTCTTGTTCTGTCCCCCTATTCTGCAATACTTTATCATTTGTCAGTCCCTCTAAATAATTCTTGTGACTTCTTAATCATAGCTCCCTTTCTTTTATTTCTACCTTATTTTTAAACTCCACCTTAATTTTATTCCATTCCCTAGCTATATTTTCAGAAGAAATTTCTATCCTCTCTAAAAGCTCCTGAATAATCTCCACTACCCATTATTTAAATTCCTCCCTTTTCAACAGATAGGTAGGAAAATGCCCATATCATTTTTATTTCATTACCATGTGTTTTTATTTTAGTTATTATTGGCACATGATCTGAAATAGTTATTGGGTGCATATCATGACCTTCAATTAGATGCACATGTTCCTGTGAAATGTAAATTCTGTACAGCCTAGCCCAGTTTTTATATCTTGAGGAATAATATGTAAATTCACTTTGAACTCCTATTACTGAATTCACATATTCCATGCTAAATATTTCATAAATTTATTCGGAAATCTACCCTCCTTTGTTACACTTTCCCTTCTGGCCCCCCCAGACACATCCTCACTGTTGCAAATCATATTCCATTCCCCACCTAAAAGTAATATTCCTTGCTGAAAACAGAATGTTTCTCCCAGAATTCTTTTCAGCTCCATTATAGTAGTTTTAAGTGGAATATAAATACATGTCAGTGTAATCCTCCTCCCTTGCCAGTAGTCCCTTAGCACTACAAATCTGCCATTATCCTCATTTTCCATCAGTATTGGAGACCCTCTTGCAATTAACATAAGTACTCATTTTTTCCTTTGTCCCATGTATTCTGCTGAATAACCATCATGAAAACCTTTCTTAATCAAATTCACATGTTCAGTTCTTTCTAAGTGTAATATAGCAATTTGCACACTACATTTTAATATAGTTCACTTCTCTTTCTGTTTTGTATTTATCCAAGAGACCGTTGACATTTAAAGACATTACAGAAAGCATCACTGCATTAAAAAGTTATTATTCCTACCTTTTATGTATAACATCTTTTTTGTTAAATGTCTAGTTCCATCTTTTGTGTTACATGCATACACTGTTTAACAGGTTGAACTTTTATACAGTTATTTCTTGTCATATCTATTTGAGTCTATGTTACATCCTACAAAACTTTTTGTTTTATTGAAAGCCCTCAAAAAAAAAATCAAACACCCCCATGCCCCCCTAAAACCTATACACTTAAAACTAACACACAAAACTATGTACATTTTCAAATAGTGAAGTTTTACCCTCCTAATAGGAACAAAAGTCCAAAATGACAGCCATATTCAGAGACTTGAGTTAACCTAAAAGAAGGGTTAAACGTGCTAAGATGCATGGTGCAGCCTGTGCTTTTACTAAGTGCAAATTGGTTTTGTCTTTTCTTTGTAGCTCTCCAGCTGGGAAAACCCCTGAATGCTTTCAGGGAACATTACCTCTTAGCCAGTTTCTTTTTTTTCCTTAGCCAATCACTCTCCACCAAACTGTAGCCAGTTTCTCTATCAGATGGTCTCCATGGAGACATGAGAACCAGGCAGCCAGTTTCTCTTTATCTGATTGTTTCCATGGAAACATGAAGACTTGGTGCAGAATTGCTACTGAGCATACATGTATTTGCTAGAAAAAGCCTCATAATATTCAATTTCTTTTTCATTTACTTGCTCTCTCAAAACTTGTTCCTAAATCAAATCTAATGTCCTTAATCCAATCATTCCCCCCCATGCAAGAATGAGAAAAAGCACATTAATTTTTCTTTTTCCATGTTTTTTTAACCAGGCTTTTTCTTTCTTTGTTTTTTTTTTTTTTTGGTTTGTTTTTTTTTTTGTTTGTTTTTATATTGCAGTGCCTACATTTCCTAAAACAGAAGAAGAAGAAAGAGAGAAGGAAGAAAGAAAAAAAAGAACAGCAATACCCGTTTACAATCCCCATTACACTTAAAAATAACTGAAAAAACTTAACAGCATGTAAAGAAAAACACACCACAAAAATAGTACTATTTAACAAAAACAAAATATCTACTTACACTTAACTTTTTCCCACCTCTTCCCCTCCCCAAAGCACATTTTTGAACATTAATGACATGCCGTAGGGCATATGCTTTAGTGTGTCCCACAAGTCCAACAAATTCTGAAAAAGTCCAATATTTCCAAATTTTCTTGCTCTAACATACTTCACAATTATAATTATTGCATTGTAATCCCACATTAAGTTACTGTTATTACTGTTCATTTCCAAAATCCTGTCTCTGCTTCATTTTCTACATACTCTCAATTCTTCTACTCAACTCTTGGATCTCTTCCTTCTCTCCAACATTTTGCACTGAAAATTTTGAAAAGGTTTCACAGGTGCAGTCTCTCTCTATGGTCTTTATTACTCAAAGAACAACAAACAGAATCTCCTTCTTTTTCACAGCTTACTTTTTATTGGACAGACTTTTGCATTTCCTTCTTAGTATATACTTCATCAAAAAATGATTTTGTCCCTCCAGGCAAGAATACCTTGAAGATAGCTGTGTACAGCAGTTTGAATCTCACATCTCCATCTCAAAATTCTCTGAATAGTGGAATAAATTTGTTCCTCTTCTATCTGGTGTACACTGAATAATCATTCTCCACAAACATTCTGCTTTCTCCTACTTTTAGTACTTTTTCCTTTTGCCACAATTTTGTCAGAATCTGATTCTTCTGCAGGGACAATTGCATATTTACTATTAAAGGTCTAGGTTGCTTTCTTATAGCCAGGTTTGGAGCATACACATGATGTGCCCTTTCAACTAACAACTCCTGCTGTGGAATACCAGTACAGTTGCTTATTTGTGCTTTCATAAAATGACTGCAGTGTATGCGCTGTCCTCTTAACTCTGGTGTTTTTTGAAACATCTCCTCCTGAGAATGAGAAGATTTCTGAGACGTTTTTTCTTCTCAGCTTTTTCTTCATTTTGACCTCTGATTTTTGCAGCTTTATCACCTCATCTGAAAACCTGTTTAAAGCTTCTTCCATTTTTTCCAGCCTTTTCTTGTTTGTGTTGAAATATTCCATCAGTGTTTTGTTTATTTTAACCAGGTCTGTGTGCAGTTGTCTTAACCCACAAATTGCTGCTTTTACAGCTTCCTTACATAACTATTTCTCTTCCATTTGGAATTTCAACTGCTCCACAACCCCTGCATCTAAAACCCAACCATATCCATTCCTCTCTACTCCTACTTTTAACCCTCCTTAAACTAGCCTCCAACTATCATATAACCTAGTCACTCATATTCCTATAACAAACTTTATCTTCACCTCTATATCTTGTACTTCTTTTTTCCATTCTATTCTCTATTTCCCACAATTCTCCATTTTTAAATGATCATTTCTATACCTATACATGTCTACTTCTCTCTCTCAAAATGCTCCTGCATATCCCCCTTTTCCTCTAATTCTACCTCTTTACCTTCACCACTATTCCCCAAAAGATAACTTTTTATCTTTGATTTCTATATATGTACCTCCTGAATGTTAAACATGCTTTTCATTTTCATAATTTTGCTATATCTCTGAAGTCAATAACCCTGTTATAATTATTGGTTCCTTACTCTGTTTATTTCACACCCTCTTTGTATGTAAACATTTAAGTATGAATTCACTACTGTTTGTACTTTGAAATTGTTGATGTTTACTTGTCTGTATACATTTTAATTGTTCTATGTAATTACTTGTTTTGGAGCTTTTCTCTCACGGCCTCCACTGAAAACGGGCTCCAAAGGCTCAGTGGACTATCCTGGTAAACACATGCAAATAAATAAATACATAAATAATAAATAAATCTTCCTGTAATTTACTGGAAGTCATGTCTGGAGTTTGTATTGCTTTTTGCTGAACAACTGCAGAACTTTCCCCAGTCAGTGTTTCTTCCTGGTCTTTAGTTTGTTTATTCCTGGCATCCAGGCAGTACACTTACTAGCCAGTTTCTGAAATTTACCCATAAACACAAGTCTAATGGTCTTCTCTGCTGAGTTTCTTTTTTCACACTGGGAGAGCTAGAATTAAGCTGTTACTCAATGTGCAGCAAGCTTGGAAGTCCCACCTACCTATATCTGTTAGTATCCCTGGTTTGCATCTACTACTGAAAATAACTTCTACTAATATACAACTATAAGTAATAATCACCTTATTCTGGTCTTATGAATTAATATAAACGATAATGTCGTCTTTATTCACAATAGCTATCATACTACTCAACCAGTCTTGTTGGTTCTAATTGCTTCATAGTGATAACTAAGCTTTTCAAACACTCCAATTCCTGTTGAATTTTACTTCTGAGAACTACTGTCTCTTTCTTGAGAGAGCATACGATAGACATATTGCACAAGGATTTATTTTAAGCAATAATCTTGCCACAAACTTCCTATGTATGTGCATAAATCAGCACATCACAGTTGGGCCTCTGGACAATATCTTAATAGTCTATGTAACTGTATGACTGCCACTGTACACATATACTCTTTAGTTTTAAACTATGAATTCTTTTTACCATTCTACACTTCTCACAAATCATTATAACTCAGAATATTACGTTATTTTAATGCTTAAATTCTTTATCAAGGCTGTAGTACAAAAAGATGTTCTACTTCTTACTTGTAGTTTTCATGTGTCTATGTTTTGACTCAGTGGCTCAACATGCATGCAGCTTTCTCCTGTGTATTTTTAAATCCTAGCATTTTAAAAAAGTATCTTCTCACAAAATATTACCTACTCTGACTGAAGTTTAAATTTAACAGTTTTACTTAACTTACAAATGCTCAGAGAATCTGTTATCAACAATCTACAGTTTTAGTTGCATTACTGTCATAGTGTTTCTTGCGCACTTTCAAATTTTACTGCCTTAGTTTCATTTCAACATTGTCAAAGAGAGTTATGTACTTACCATAATTTGGCATCTGTGCTATCCAGTGTCATTATTCATCACAGATGGCACTTGGATCTGACCTGTGATCTGAGCCGGCAACTTCTCAGACAGATCCAGAGCTCAAGCTCCTCCCCTTCCCATAATACCCTGCTACTTTCGAGTTTGCTAAATTAGTTGAAACTCAGAAACAAACAGCAACAGAAGACCAAAAGCATTTGACCAAATACAAGCCATTCCAGCTTCGCCAGAACCCCCAGAAGGAAGGGGGAAGGAGGGCGGGAATGTGATGAATAATGACACTGGACAGCACAGATGCCAAGTTATGGTAACTACATAAACTCTTTATTTGATTTTATCCATGTCATTATTCATCATAGATGGATCAGAATCACCACCTACTATGTACCCTGGGTGGCCTCAAGGAAGAATATGCCGGAGCAAGGAGGAACCAAAGAAAGCCCTGTTCCTAGACACCAAGTCTAATATGTAGTGCGAAATGAAAGTGTGTGGATTAGACCAAGTCACAGCGGCACAAATCTCATCGAAGGAAAGTCTAGCCAGAAAGGCTGATGATGTAACAACAGACCTAGTAGAGTGGGCCTTAACTGGTCTGTATAATTCTAAATGTCTACTAGCATAAATGACAGATCTACAACTAGCACTCCACCTGGAAATAGTCGCTTTGGAAACTGCCTGGCCCTTTCTGTTTTGACAGAAGGCCAAAAAGAGTTGGTCTGAATCTCTAAACTCCTCAGTCCTTTTTAGACGAAAATGTAACTGCCTGTGGATGTCTAAACAACATAAGATATATTCTCCTTTATTATAGTAATTAGGAAAGAAGACCAGCAGGTGAATCAATTGATTGAGATTAGCTTCTGAGGCTACTTTGGGGAGAAAGGAAGGATTTCTTCTAAGAGACACCCTGTCCTTATGAAAGATCATGAATGGAGGCTTAATGCACGGAGCCTGAAGTTCCAAGACCTTCTTGGCAGAAGTAACAGCCACTAATAAGGTAGTCTTCAAGGAAAGGAACATTTATATCAGACAAACCAGCTGGTTCAAAAGGTTTTTGTGTTGGGGACTGCAGCACCAAGTTCAAATACCATGGCAGGGATGAATCCTTAATAGCAGGTCTAAGAAAAACTCCTTTCAGGAAGGCTTTGCACAGTTTGGAAGAAAAGGTAGGCTCATTGTTGATATGGAAATTAGAGGAGCTTAATGGTAGAAAAACTTGCCCCATCCTAAAAAAAACAGAAGATAAGAACAGCAAAATATCAGGAATAGGGGCTGAAATGGGATCCAGATTTCATTTTCTGACCCAAATGGAAAACCTGTCCCATTTACTGGAATATACCTTTTTTGTAGACAGCTTTTGAGAAGTTAAAATAATGCTCCTCGCCGGGGAAGGAAGCCTGGACTGTGAAAGGATTACTTAAGCTGCAGAAACCATGTGGTTAGATGAAGGGTCCTGAGATTGGGAATTGGAATTACCCAGAGATGGGAAATTAGATCCGGAATGGGATCCAGTATCTAAGGTGGATACTTCAGATAAGACCTTAGGAAGGAGAACTATGCCTGACAAGGCCAGAAAGTGGCAATGAAGATGAGAGAGGTCTTCAGACAACGAGCTTGCTGTAAAACTTTGAGTATTAGGGGAATAGGAGGGTAAGCATAGAGGAGAACCACAGGCCATTCGTGAACAACAGGGCCCCTCGGTGATTCCCCTGATGGGGAGATGAGGGCAGAAGTAACCATTTCATTTTTGTTTGACTGGTGAAGCAAAAAGGTTGCAGCATGGTTGACTCCAATGGTCGAAGACATGCCTTGCCAATGACAGATTCAGGGACCACTTGTGAGCACTCAAGATGGATCTGATGAGTCTGTCAGCCAACACGTTGGAACTCCCGGGTATATGAGTTGCAAGAAGAAAGCGTCTGGAAGACATCACCCATTCCCACACTCTCATGGCCTCTATGCACAGAGGATAAGACCATGTTCCCCCTTCCTTGTTGATATACCAGACAACTGCCATGTTGTCCATTTGAATTGCTATGGTCTCCAGAGGGAAGCACTCCTGAAAGGCTTGCAACGTTAGAAGGACTTCTCCCATCTCCAGGACATTTATGTGCCATTTGGTCTCTATGGGGGACCACATGCCTTGAACCGTCCTGCCTTGAAAATGCTCCACCCCCACCCTAACAGGGAGGCGACTGTGGTCACTGTGGCCTTGGGCGGGGAGGGAGACAAAATGTCCTTCCTAGAAATAGGTCCTGAGACAGAAGCCACCAGCAAGATGACTGCTGCACACCCTTGTCAACTTTATTGTCATAGACATTGGCTGAAACAGGATGGACCACTGGCCTGCCAGGGTCCATTGGAGAATTTGCATGTGATACCTGGCTAGAGGTACTAATTGAATGGCAGCTTCCATACAAACTAGCGTTTTGAGAATCAAACTGACTGACGCATATGCTAGATGCAGCAAAAATGACCTGATCTCGAATCAGTTGGACCCTGCAGGAAGGCAGTGCTGCAGTTTCTGATACAGTGTCCAGCAGGACTCCGATGAACTCCAGGTTTTGGCTTGGAACTAGGCTGGACTTGGGTAGATTCATTGTGATGCCTAGATGTTGGAAAAGACTGAGGACTTACCAGGTCACCGGTGTTAGTCGATGCCTCATGGGGGCAGTGAGAAGCTAATCATCCAGGTACAAAGAAACCTGGAAACCTTGCAACCAGAGATCAGCTGCCACCACTGCCATACATTTGGTAAACACCTGGGGGGCTGGGGTGAGTCCAAATGGCAGGGTTCTAAACTGATCATGACTGGCCCCTAATTAAAAGCATGTCTCCTGGAGCGTCTGTTGATCTTTATATGACAGTACCCATCCATAAGATCCATTGAGCACACCCAATCGTCCTTGCAGAAGAAAGGCAGAATGGATTGAACAGTGACCATCCAGAACTTGGACTTCTTTATAGACAGGTTTAACTCGCTAAGGTCCAGAAATGGACACAGGTCCCTGGTCTTTTCTGGTAACAAAATGAAGCGAGAGTAAGGTCAGGACCCTTGCTGTCCTGTTGGAACCTCTGAATGGCTCTTTTCCCAAAGAGGTCTTGTACCTTGAGACAGGCAAACTCCCTTTGGCTGTGGTGGTACTTCTGAGAGAAACTTTGGAATTGGAGGAGGCTGAGAGAAGGGAATGGTGTAACCCCTGGAAATAATATTTAGCATCCAATGATCAGAGGTGAGACTTGTCCAGGCTAGTGGGTGAAGGGAGAGATAACCCCCGACTGCCTCCCGAGCAGAACAGTCGGGTAGTGCCTCAGGAGCGTTGAAAGGGCTTCTCCAAGAAGGGTTCTCAGGAGCCCTGGTTCTGCGGACCCTCTCTGCCCCTAGGGTGGCATCTACAGTTGAATCTCCTGCCCTGACCTGTGGAAGACTATTCCTGAGGAGCATCCTGAAAGGAAGACGGAGTCTTCTGAACCAAAGCTTCTTACTTCAACTGTGGGTCTTAGAAAAGGACCACTGGCAAGTAGAAAACTTAATCCCTATCATGGAAAGAGTCTTGTCTTCCTGGTCACTGTGGGTTAAAGTTTCCTTAACAGATGGTCTAGACAGAGTGGAACCGTCAAAGGATGTGTTAGTAAATGACGCCTTAAAGGGTTTTGCAAACCCGAAAAGCTGAAGGCAGGCATGCTGTCGGATAGAAATGCCAGTGCCTGCTGCTCAAGATGAGACCTCTGCAGTAATGGAGATCAACCTCATCCAAGCATTGGCTAAAGAAGTAAGAGTGGACAGCCTCGGAGACACTATCTTGAGACTCTCAGCAGGCAAAAACTCCCTTTGAAGCCGGGTAAAGTGGGCCAAATAATTAGTTGCACTCAGGCCAAAAGTAGCTGAAGCAAACATACGCTTTTCAAAACAGTCAATTGCCCGGAACTACTTGTTCGGGGGATGGACCGAGGAGATTTGTTCAGCTAGCTCCCTCTTAGCAGAAGCAGCCACCACGATGGCATTAACCAGGACCCCTTTACTCCATAAAGACCTATCCATAGGAGGATTGAGAATCTTATCTGCTTTTTTGGGCACAGGTTCCACCATGTCCAGCTCCTTCCAAGCCCTGCTAGCGATGAGGTCCACAAGCTCGTCAGCAGGGGGGGGGGGCAGACTAGAAGATTGGCCTGTCCCAAAAGCCTTCAGGATCACTGTCTCCTATGAAGATGGGGATGGGAAAGACCATCAGCCTCTCTGCTTGACAACTTCCAGGATATCCCCGAAAGAAACCTCCTCAGGCGGAAGTCTAGTGGATCTCTCTCCTTCCTCAAAATCCGTGTCCTCAGTGAGGGACTCTCTGGGGGAGTCCAAGTGCCTCCTATTACACGTTCTCTTCTGAGGGGGTTACTCCATGATGGGCTCAGGGGAGGACTCAGAAGAGATGGGTATCTCAAGTAGAACAGTGCCCGTCTGAAGGTGCTCCTGGGAGGGCTGACCCTGATTGGATGATGAGTGCTCAGTACTGGGGAGGACCTAGAGAAGAAGGAGAGTAACTGCCACACTGGAGAAGGTCCTCTCTACCACCCAGGATGATGGACTGGATGAAACCCCCATCCCTAGAGGCCAGGACCACCTGGGAAGGGAGAAGGGAGCCCGACGCAGCACCAAAGCCCCCAGATAATATCAGCCCAGAGCTGTTCAGCACTGAAGCCCCCAAGGGAAGGGAGCAGTCTGAAAAATCTGGACCCACATCCAGGGAACTTGCACTGACCCCTCAGAAATGAGGCTCATTCTGGTTCTAAGGCTGCAGAAAGGAGCCAGCCAGGGACCCTTATGTTGTACAGAAGAGGGGGGGGGGATACCCAACACTGTCAGTCTCTCACTAGAAATTTCCTGGTCCTGACATTTCAAACCCTGACAGACTGGAAGAGGAGAGTTGAGTCCTGTGGCTGGGGAGGGTCCCCTAGGCACATGGGCAGGGGATGGCAGCAAGCCCAACTTGATTTGGGCTTTGAGGAAACCCTCATTATCCTATCCATGTCCAAGGGAAGGAGACTTATGGAGGATCTGGAAAAGCTGAAGAGTGGCCAGATCTTGCTGGAGATCCAACCTTGGATCCCACAGTCCTATAGCCCTGAGAAGGGGATCAGATTAGATGACTCCGACCTGATCTCTTGGAGGACCGAGAAGGGGAACCTTCAATGAGAATGGGATCCAACTGAGATGTCAGATCTGACAACCTGGCAGGATCCGAAGGTTTGGAAGGTGTGCCTGTTGGATTTGACAAACTAGTCGGCTCTGGGGATGGCTTGCTCCTAATAGGATCTAAAAGCCATCACTCCATCAAGGCCTTGGATCTGAGAGTCTGATTCAGAGCTCTAGGAATGGCAGACCTAGGATCCAAAGACGAAGTGGCTGGACTTGGAATCAATGTATCTCTGATTTGAGAGGCTCAGCTTCTTTGGGAGAGAAGAAGACCACCTCCTCGAGAGCCTCTGCTTCTTTGGGAGAGAAGAAGAGGACCTCCCCAAAGGAGGAGGAGGTCTCTTCTTAGGCTCCTGAAAGGGCTTGTAAGGGTAGTCTGAGTGCAGAGGGTCACCCTGAGCCAAGCCCTTTAGTAAAACTTGTTGTGGTGCTCTACGAAAGCCCTGGGGTTGAAGGTGGCGCAAATGTCACATTCAACCTCCAGGTGCGCCAACCCTAAACAATACAGACACTCCTAGTGTGAGTTGGAACATGGTATCTTCCGACCGCATGAGGAGTATCTTTTAAAACTAGAAGGCTTTTCAGCCATGCTAAGGGAAAAAAACACACACCAGCTGTAAAAAAAACACTAAGAAAAAAGCAAGGATATATATATATATATATATATATATATATATATATATATATATATATATATATATATAAATAAATATATGTAGGTATACATTCATTTACTCAAAGAAACTTTCTCCGAAAATTATATTTTCCGAACCAGAATGTCAAATTTCATAGTGGTGAATGGTTGGAATGTCATAAAAAACACCAAATGTGACATTTCTGACCGCTTTACCACCTAAACAAGTGCTACCATGGGTCAAAGGGGGGGGGGGTGGTGTTGTGCATTTTGCACATATTGCGTTTGGACAAATGAGAATTTGCTTCACTGTTTTCGGACATTTACCAGTCAGCCATCCCATCCACCGGCCGACCAAATGAATGTATACCACATATATCTATATCTATATATATATATATATATATATATATATATATATATATATATATATATATATATATATATATATATATATATAGATATATATATATATATATATATATATATATATATATATATATATATATATTTTTTTTTTTTTTTTTTTGCAGAAGCTACTTTAAAATAGAAGGGGAGGTAATTCAATTAAACTACAAACAGAAAAGTTAAAGATAGAAAGGTACCCTAAAGTAGAGCAAAAAACTCAAGAAAAAAAGACGCATCTGAAAACTGCTAAGCCTGAGCCTGGACCATGTCTGAAGCGTTTCGGAGGCAAACGAGATCTGAGGGTTAGAAGGTAGCAAGAGATTATGGGAAGGGGAGGAGATTGATCTTTATCTGTCTGAGAAGTTGCCAGCTCAGATCCAAGACCCATCTGTGATGAACAATGATACGGACAGCATCAGATCAAATTTATTTTCATGCTTCTGTTGCCCAAAATGCAATTTTTTAATACACTTGTCTTTTACACATTTTAGTAAAACTGATGTGCTTCTCACACTTTTTACAAAACCTAAAAAAGGATAGTTTGATCAACTAAATGTACTACAATGCTTAAATTTTGGTTATACGATAGTTGTTCAGTATTCTCATCTCCATTGCCGTGATAAACATGTTTATACATTTCTTTTTTTTTACATCACTAATGTTGCAAAACCCACTGCGTTGGTGGTGCTGCGGTGGCGCTGTCGCCTCACAGTTAGATGTTGCACGCTCGATTCTCAGTTAGAGCGTCTTGTGTGTGTCGAAATGCGTGAATGGGCGTTCCTTTGTTGAAGGTTGTGCATTAGGCCCAGCAAGCCAGCACGTAAAAATCTACTGCCAATCATTAGCGGACCGGAGTTCCGCTGTGGCGACCCCTAACCGGGAAAAGCCGAAAGACAGAAGAAGACTAATGTTGCTAAACATTCTCATTCAACCTTTCTTTGAGTCGCATCTAGTCTTACACACATCTATTTCCTCAACTAATTCTTGCAACTATCTGCCAGTAATTCAAGTTGTTCTATACACATCCATATCTTCTGAAGTCTGTTTTCTCTTTTAACAGCCTGTCCCATGCATGAAAATTTCTTTAACCACAATCCATGTTGTCTTTTACTAATGAATCATACGATTCTTCAAATGTGGTCTTTGCCTTGTTTATTCATCTCAGTAGCATAATGCACATATGGGCTCCTTCTAGAATCACAATGCTTAATGAACTTCTCCTGAACTTCAGCTAGTTCTATTTCCTGTATTAAAAAAATATTTATATAAGTTAAGTTCTTCCTCAGCAACAAACAGAATGTGGCAGACTGTGCTTCTCAAGTTTCTTGGCTTTTCCACTCACATTTAGCAATAATTCTTCTTGTTGCAAGACAATTTCCACTGGTTGCAGCTGAAACATTGTTGGACATCTGGTGCAAAGGAATAAAGAATTATGACTCTGGGCTGTTAAATAGCTACTTTCTGTAGTCAGAGTACAGGGTTTGATTCCTTCTCCCTCTACTGGCTTGCTGCGTGAGTCTGCAAGTCACTTAAATTAGATATTGTTCCAAGACAGATTATCCCTGAAAAGGGGTACTTGTCTGTGGGTTTACCCAGTTCAAAAATTAATAAAATAAGAATAAAACATTAGGTAACTGAGAAATATACTTCTAAACACACAAAATCTCGAAAAAGAATACATATTTTATATTTTTATACTTCTGATACCACATTACATGATCAATAAATAGCACATGCTGAGGATGTATAACTAGCCTCCATGAGACATCTATGTATAATGTGCTGTCTAAAAGATATACCACATAACAAGTCATCATTTACAGATATTATTTTCCTAAAATATTATTTTCCTAAAATAATCACAATGAGAAAAGTTAAACTGTATTAACAGCAGGAAAGAAATGAATTTTGCCATGATGAACACAATCCAGGATGCTAGTGTGGGTCACTGCTTGAATGATTAGCCAAGTAGAGCAGAAATAGGAAACCGTATGCTACTGGTTAGAACATTATTTAGGAGTTGTCTTGACGTACGTTTTCCCATTTCACAGATAGTCTACTCATACTGCCCACTATCAACTTAATCATACTTTTTGAATCCAGCTCATATTATGTTCTCAAATTAAGCAACATACACATATATTATTTCATTTTGACATATTGCAATTTCAGAATGGTTTTCTAAGATGGGGGCACTTAGGCAATAGAAATCTGAACATCATCCAAAGTAAAGCAAAAAGTAATAAATGAAAATAGATTCTCAATTGGTAAAATAAGCAAAGTATTTTACCACTGGGGAAGAAATGGGTAAACCTGAAATAACTTTTCCACACTAACTATAATTCAGTAAATATATTAGAATGTTAAAACAATAAGCTGGTTTAGAATGAATGGATGACATATAAAAGTACAGAAATGTCAGCAATGATTCCAATTAATAATTTGGTATCTGGAAGCAGATTTTATATGCTTCTGAGTGTAGCCTTAGAATAGGGACAGCAGGTAAAGTAGAATACATTTTTTACTTTCATGAGGTATTCCTCAAGATTCAAACCAGAGAATGTTTAAAGAAAACTAAGGTATGGATTAACAATAATACCAGGCAAAGTGCTACTCTTAAATGAGTACAGTATTCAAAAACAACCTCAATTAACAGTAAGTACCACCAGCTAATTACATACCTCATCATTAATCAAAGACAAAGAAGCAGCTTCTTCTTTCTCTCCTTCATGTATTACATTGTCAGGAATCTCTTCACAGTTATGGTGAAAAGGAACCTCTATTTGGGTCTCAATATCTTCTTCACTGCCAAAGATACCCTGATTATTTACTGTGTTAGCTGCAATAGCTTCACCTTGGATTTGATCACTGAAGTTCTTGTCAATTGTTTTCTTAGCTTTTTTTTTCTTTTTCGGTTTCTCAGACAAATCTCTGTCATGATCCTGAAACAAACGAATGAATGAATATTTGTAAAGCCATACATGAATGTGACATAATATGCACAAGAATAAACACAGATATAGCTGACAGAAGACTATAATATCTATCAAGCTGAAATCAATGTGCGGATACCCCCACCCCTGCAGAGTTCCCATTCTCCAACTATTTTACCTTGCATAGGTCATACCCTTCCTGACCACCTGCATATGATTACTTTTCATCATCTTTTTACGGAAAGTAATCCGCTAGCCTACCACTCTCTTGACACTCAGTTTTTCACACCTAATATCTGAAATTAGTCTCTGTAATTGGAAAGTCACTGTGGCCTCTTTTCTTTTCATGTTCAGTTCCTATTCCTCTATTCTTGCATAGCAATACTGAATACTTGGGGATTTTTGATATGGTGACCCCATGGTAAGCAAAGGGTCTCTTTTGCACTCCCCACACAACTTGTTTTTATAAAGATTAAGTTAGGTGTGATGACTTTATCAACATCTACGTGGAAAAAAATGAATAAACACAATAAATCTGAAGGAGGAAGTTGGCAGGGGCATATAGAGTAATGAAACAGTAAAATGGAGCAGTGCACTGAGCTAGATTCTATGGCACTGGATGACAACGGCCAGAAAGGGGTATGTATCGCTGACTTTAACTTTAAATGAGACAAAAAAATGAAGATGACCTTCCTGTCCTATATGAATAAAACAGAAGAAAGATTTGGTAAATGCATACAATACATCATGATTATGCCCATATTACAAGGCAGAGGAGAGAAACTTTTACACCAGTAATGTCACTGGTATATAGTTTGAACATTACCTTTAAACTGCTTTATCCAGCAAGACTTAAAATTGTTTTTGCCAAGGAATATTAGCATGTACATGAATCTAGCAGTGGTAAGGGAAGCTCTTGTCTAATAAAGCAAGAAAATTAAGTCAGGATTTGAGGGAGTACATGACAGTGAAAAACAGAGCAAGCGACACTGTAGCAGAATGACAAGCAGATGTGAGGTGGCCCCCAGAGACAAAAGACCTATGCCCACTTTTCAAACCATAATCAGCCTAGTAAGAAAGAACAATAAATCAGATTACCAATAATGATGATAGACAGGAAGAAACACAAGAAGCCAGCTGGCTGAGACCATGTTACACTGCATCAGAAAAGGTACTTGTTATTTAAATGAATGATGGGTTAAGAAAGAGGTAGATCTGTAAAAGCTGTTGTCTACTTGTTTAACAGTTGGAGATTTAATAAAGTGGATGAACAGTTAAGACTTTCAAATGTATATATGACACAGTTTAGCACTGAATGTTTACTGATTTGGTCACTGGACTTTAAAAATTGCTACTGGAGTTTATGTGCGAACAGTGAAACTGTAAGATTGCAATATGTAATATGTTTACATAAAACTATTGTGGTACTGTGTAAAGTTTGAAGGTTCAACAAAACATCTCTGTATCAAGTTGGAAGGCTGGGGGTGTGTGATGGTGTTTGACTTCTCCAAACCGTATTACAGCATGAAGCACATGCCTGAGATTTGCAGAAATGTCAGGAAACTGCACCATAATATCTTGGAAGGGATTCAGTATTTAAATCAAAATATGTAGTTTTTTTTATTTGTTGTTATACAATTCTTTAGGAAAGTCTGGACATAAAAATGAAACAAAGAACAGTGCAACAAGGCAGGAGAAAAGAATGAATTATAGACAGGGGTTTCATGTTAACAGTTAATGTGAAGAATGTCAGCTAAAGAAAGGGCTATAAATGGAAAATTAGTTGAAGAGAATATACAACAAAGATGGAATGCAGTCAGTATATGGCACTTATTATGAACAGACATGACAGATCTTAATACACTGTTTTTTTATTTCATAGAATGTTAATAGCATTAATAATCCAGTTAAAAAAAGATACAATTTTTGCAATGATCAAAAATATAGACCGGGAGTGGCAATTTTACATGAGATAAATCTTGAAAGACTAGACCATCAAAAAATGCAAAGAGCAGGGTATTACATTGTACTGGCATCAGATTACCAACAAAGGAAAAGGAGAAAATTATTTTATTTTCAAGATTGTTTGGCTTTCAGATTGAGGCCACCTTAACTGGTAACAGTGGTCGTTTTGCAGTTACAAAATATAGCATAGGGTGTAATAAACTAACCTTAATTAATATATACTTTGCCATGAGAATGAAAACAAATGAAATAAGCGGGATTACGGTGACAATATTGTCATCTGCAGAAACAACTATGATTATTATGGGAGAATGAAATACAGTGTTATCTAATACAGATGTGTCAGAGAAACCTAAAAAGAAAAAGCTGGAGCCTCAAGGAAAATTGTAGAACAGTATTGGTGGGATGTAAGTTTAACAGATGTATGGGATTTTAAAAGGAGAGAGGGTAGCAGGAGAAAATACAGATTACACATTTTATTCTGCGAGGTATAGGAATTGGTCAAGGATATCTAAAAGAGAAACAACTTCTAGTTCAAGATATTCAGGCAGAGCACATAGGCATCTAAGAGCAGGCACTAATGATAGTAAAGATGGGAAAGGATATGGGAAGCATAATCAAAAGCCACCAGATATTCATGGCATATCTTTGGAAAATGCAAAACATAAGAATTTTTTAGGAAAAAAAATAAAAAATAGGCTACAGGAGTTTAGTGATATTTATAAACAACTAGTGAGGCATAATGTTAGGGGAACATTTGGAGGATGAAAGGAGAGCGGAAGAGAAGAACAGGTATAAACAGTTAAGTGTGGAATTAAGAGAACTGCAGCAGGAGCAGAGAAGGCTTAACCTAAGTACAGAGAGTAGGCAGAGAAATTTGAAACAGGAAATACAAGCATATATTGGTTAAAAAAACTAGTACTGCAGAAAAATATGGCAATAAAATATATATACTTTGTAATTTCTTTAAAAGCCTTAAGGTCATTATCAGTTTGTTTACATCGATAAAAAGTAGAATGAATGGTCAGTAGGTTGAGAGGCGAAAAGCGGCCAGACCTATGGCAAGTTGCACAAGAGTGAATTTTGGAAGTATTCAGAGAATTCTACAGCGATCTGTACAACTGTTCAGCAGAAGTAAGCAGTCTAGACCTAGTCATACAGGGTTATTTGCAAAAGATACAGAGATTATAGGAAGAGCAAGCAGAGGGTTTAAATTCAGGATATTACAAATGAAGAATTAAGGAAAGCTATCTCTAAACGGGCAATGGGAAAATCCCTAGGACTGGATGGTATACCTGCTGAAATTTGGAAAAAGCTGGGGAGACTTTAAAGAGATGAGGCTGGTCCTGATGAATCAAATACTACAGGGTGGGGTGGTGCCTAGATCTTGGAAACAAGCAGCATTTATGATTAGACAAAAATGATTAGGAATCCTGTACTTCCATAATCATAGAGGCCATTTTCAGTACTTAATCATGACTATAAGGTGTTCATGAGTACAACTGCAAAACGATTATCTAAGATAGGGCAAGTAAAAGCACAAAGATCAATGTGGCTTTGAACAGTGGCTTGGGACACATGATAATACTTTGAGAAATATGACGATTCTCGCACATGCAAATGAAAAACAAAATCTCTTACTGATTTTCAGTTTAGATGTTGAAAAAACTTTGATAAGGTAATATGGGATTATCTCTTCCAGTGAATGAATAGGATGAGATTAAAGATCCCTTTATAACCTTGCTCCAAAAGATTTACAAGTGGTCTATAAGCACATGTAAAGGTCTCAGCAGGACTAACAAGGAAGTTCAAATTATATAGAGGCACAACGCAAGGATGCCCATTACTCCACTTCTGCTCAGATTATATACAGAGCCATTAGCACAACAGATAAGAATCTTCAAAAAAGGGTTATTTGCAGATGATATAATGTTAACCCTATGACACCCATACATAATTTAGGTAAGCTATTTAAAATTCTACAAAACTTTAGTATTGCCTCAGGATACAGAATTAACACAAGTTGCTGAAGATCCACATCAAATCTTCTCTAGCTTTTCTCTCCCGTAGTATGTAAATATGTTCCCTATTCTCTACTCTCCTTATCTGGGCCAATTCTCTCTGAACCCTTGTTATCCACTTTAGAATGATCTTTCAATTAAGTGACAAGACACACAAACAATACTTTACAACTAGTGCTCTGCTGCCCTATAAAGTGAATGATAAATGCCCTCTGTGATGCCCCACCACTGGCTCAGTAGTCAAGGAGCCTCAATCCTCACCACTAACCCCAATAGGGGACATATATTGGGAGGGTGACAGGTACACACACAGTATTTCCACATGCAGCTCTCTGCATCAAGTGCAATTTCCCTTAAGAGCACACACAGACCAGAGTCAGTCTGGGGCTGGTTTCTCCCTCTTTCTCCAGATCCCCAATAAGACTCTCCACTGGCACAGCTATAGAGTTGTGATCTCAGCCGAGTGCAAAGCCAAGACCCCCACCACCCTCTCTGTCCAACCAGTGCTTCATGTCCCTGCCCAAGTAGCTGACACACACACACACACACACACACACACACACACACACACACACACACACACACACTCTGAAGTTTGATTTATACCCATGCACATACAAGGTAAAGGCTGGTACAGGTTTACTAGCTATGCCCCCTTCTGCCCAGACCATAAGGTAGTTATTACTGCCACCAGCCAACTCCTTTTCAGCTACTTTAAGGCCCTTAACGAAGGGTGTCCAATCTTACTGTGTAATGTTGCTGTTAATACAAATGGTAGTTTGACCAAGAGCAAAGCTATTAGGAGTGGCCTACATGCTGTCACCAAATAAATATGCAAGTACTCTCAGAGCTTAAATATGTCTCACAAAGATCAGCCACAATGAAAGGTTTAAATATATTTAATAATAAAACAAGAAAAATACTCTATTTACAGTGATATCAGAGTTCCAAAGCATAGGAAATATTCAAAACAACATTGCAGGACAAAAATAAATAAATAAAAATATCTAAGCTAAGCTCTGCTATATTCCTGACTATATATAAGAGAATTAATATAACCTAGTGCACTTACTTAACTAGAGCAGCAAGGTAAATGTGGTGATTCAATCTTGATGTTGTCGGGTCAAAGGCAGAATACAGAGTTTTTAAATTAATATCTCAAATATTACTGCTGGGGTAGCTTGCAGAATGACAAGATTTCTTATAATCTGACTCTATCCCAGATAAAACCTCCAATGTTGACAGCTAGCAGTATTTAGCATCTACCTGTGAAAATATATAGACCTCAGATCTTTGCAAATCCTAGAAGTCATAAAACCATAAGACACTTCTAAGATAATACAGAAAATGTTTCAACACAGACATTGTGTCTGTTGCTGCACTGAACTGAAACTTTTTTTTTTTTTTTTTTTTTTTTTTTTTACGGCCAAGCCAAAAAGTAATTTTAATTTCAGATATTTTTCTGAAGTTTTGCAAATTAACTTTCTGTATTCCAGTTTCTTTCCCCTGTTAAAATATATACATTTAAACACTTACAGTAGTGTATGTAAATTTCTGTTCTATTCCAGTAGGGTACACTGTGGATACATTTTAAGTACTTTGCAAAAAGCTTTTCAACACATACTTCTGAACTACCAAATTGATATACACCTGACATACAGTTCTAATACATTTGTAACACAAATATCTTATATGAAACATGTTGATATTCTCAAATGACATATTATTATTTACAAAATTCTAGACAGCTGGGCTGGCAGTATTTCCTTTTGTTACAGTTCTATATACATCATGTCAATATACACAAATGACATAATTATTTAAAAAATTACAGCTAGCTGTGCTGGCAGTACCTCCTTTGTCACACCCTCTAATTACAGTACATGCTTTATACTATACATTAGACTTATCTGCACATTGTTATTACTGGCATATTGGGTTTAGCAAACACATTCATTTGAGACAGCACTATCCTTTTCTTCAACTATCTTCCTTAATGTCTTGGGAACATATCACTTCATCAATGGTGGTTTCAGTAAATGCAAAGAAACCAGTTTGCAGAAACCACTTACATCGAAAGTGGAGACTGCCTTTTTCTCCACTGTTGTGTGACCTTGTAGTTGGTATATCTATATGTGTGCATGCATGTGTGTGTGTGTGTGTGTGTGTGTGTGTGTGTGTGTGTGTGTGTGTGTGTGTGTAGATACATATATTTATATATATATATATATATATATATATATATATAAAATTTGGTTCCCTATTAGAAGACCGAAGATGCATTCTTTCGAATGCGTCTTGGTCGAACTCAAAAACCTGAAATGGTAAAATATCGAAGCGGCTTTTAAGCAAATTCTTTCCTTGGGAAAGAATTCACTTGGAAGCTTTGTTACTTTGCTATTTTTGGCACTGTAGTGCGGTCTCGGAGTTGTTATATTTAAGTAGGGGGTGTGGGGGGTGAAACCCCCACTTAATGTAATGTTTAAAGTATGTTTTTTTGTTGTTGTTGTGGGAACAGCGATTTTTCTCCCTAGGAAAAAAAAACTCTGTTTTGACAGTTCAAAATTGTAAGCTTTCACTTACTTAGGGTCGATTAATCACCGTTCACTTTTTTAAGTGCTCGGTGATCTAATATAGACCCTAAAATTCTTAGGTATGTGTGGGGTGGCTTACTCCCCTGCAAAAAAAAAAAAATCACTGTTTAAGGTGGCTTAGGCAAACTAGTTTTAGTTTCTTTGGGTTTGCTGAAACCACCTTTGACAAATCAACATAAATCCAATGTCACCATCACCTCTTCCACAAAAGGCAATTCTGTTTTAAGTACTTTTTTTTAATCAATGTTCCAAGACCTACTGTTGGCTGCCAAATCAGTTCCTCACGGAGTCAAATCTCTCATCTATTATTACTGGTTCTAACTTTGTGTCATCTAAGAAAACATTCACTGCTCTGCATAGAACACTGATAAGAGTGGAAATTATTGCAAATTAACTGGAGCCTTGTTCCAATACTTAAGGCCCTGAGCTGTAAACCTATGCTTGGCACCAGTGCGGAGTATGTTAGTTTCAGCAAAGATTATTTACATGATGACTCCAATGATATCCAATTCTTTCTCATAAAAATATCTTGACTATTCCAAAGGTAATGGAAAATCTGACAATTCCTTGTTAACTGAGGGGGTGTCAGCAAACTGAAAGAACTCTAACTGGATGTTAGTGATATACCACCTAATGTCCTGTACATCTTCAGGGATGACATCTGACAAATCATCACTATGCAAGGAAACTGACAGTACTGCTGAAATGTCCCAATGTTGAAATCTCCAAATACATTTTCTATACACAAACCTTTTATACTCTAAGGGACTGTAGTAGCTAACTCCAGCCTGCATGTGCAATGATAGAATCTACACAGTGCTGTGTACATCATAATTTTACAGCTGCTGTTTAGTCATTGGTCTGTGACACCAGGAAGTTGACACCACTACTCCCACTGCGATAGGGAATGACATTGTTACAACCAAAATGACACCCACAAAGCAAGACATCTGGCATTGATGAGGTATGAAACTTACCACTTTTATCCAAGATTAAAGTAATAGCAAGAAAATGCACACAAAAGTCTATTTAAGAATTATTTCATAAAACACAGTCTGGCCCCAAGAGTATAAAGGGAATATGCTATCCTTGGTAAAAGCTTCTAGCAAACACACTCAGACTGGCCGCTTATACAGCTGACTCCTTGGCCAAGCAGCCCAGACCCCTTTCTCACTGCGCTCTGCTCTCTTTGTAGTCCAATGTCTTCCAGTGCCTCTTTACCTATGGTAACTGCCTTTCACAAAAACTACTATACACACATGCACACACACACACACACACACACACACACACACACACACACACACACACACACACACACACACACACACACACACACCATACTTCCCAGAAAAGGGAGAATTCTCAAACTCCCCACAGCTTTCTTATTGGTAAAATAGTACTGCCATTACCCTGGACCATGAACTTTCAGTAAGCTGCTGCTCTTATTGAGTAAGGTAAATAAAAACACAACAGTTCATCTCTTTCATTGATAGTAAGCCTAAGCAGTCTAATGCTGGAGATATACTACACAGCTTATTAGCCAACAGCATAAATAAGGCTTACCTTCTTCCAGATGAATAACAGTGCATACAGCAATGAAGGCAAGCCACAAGAGCTTACAACAAATGAATTTTATTTAAACCATACAGAAAATAGTGCAAATACAGTTTAAAAGTAGATGTAAGATGGCACACACAGGGAAATTAAATAAAGGGCAATAAAAATAGACAAGATGCATACAGAAAAAAAGCTTCAGACACCCAAGTCCCTTGGTTATTTCTTACTCCAGAAATACTGTTCTTAACTGACACATTAGACAAACTAGTAAATCATCTTCAAACAGATACCCTTGCCAGACTAATGCACAACACAGACAAGTCAAAATACCACCTTCCATAGTAGAGCATAGCATACAGTTATTTACAATGTTTTCCCCACTCCCACTGTTCATTACATCACACCATCTACTTGCTGCAGGCCTGCAGAAAAACAAGCAGTCAAACTATTTTTTCTGACTTTCATAGCAAAGTTTCTCAGGAACAAATGCTTAATTAAATTAGTCCTGCAACAACATAATTTGTCAATACATATCCAAGTATGCTTTCTTCTGGTGGCTTCACCTTTGTGTGCCTTTGTGATATGCATGTCATTAAATCCACCACATATTCCAGCAATTACCTCTCAAAAGGCAGTTCCTGGTCTTCCATCTTTTTTGTGCGTGAATGGGCGTTCCTTCGTCGAAGGTTGTGTGTTAGACCCGGCAAGCCAGCACGTAAAAATCTACTGCCAATCATTAGCGGACCGGTGTTCTGCTGTGGCGACCCCTAACCGGGAAAAGACGAAAGACACAACAACAACAACAACACAAAAGAAGGCAACAATTCTGGAGACACTCCCTATACTTTTATATTCAAAAAGATAAAAGTTATACATTCCTAAACCAAAAGAACAAGCGAGAGAAGAGAAAGAAAAATGCACTACATTTTAACTCTATTTCCTTTAGCTTGGCATTACTCCTGGCATCACAAAGAGTGAATTCTAGCTCTTCATCACTCTAAGGACTTTATTTCCACCATAACTTTCTGCACACCAGGTCCTTATGAAATAACCGAATGCTTCCAATTCCCTACTCATAAAATACCACCAATAACAGTGGTATTTCCTTACATTTCGCTTCCCTCTGGATCATTGTTCTATTACTGTTGTCAATGTTTGCCTCCCCTCCACAAAACCACATTGGTCCATATCTATAAATTTTTCTTCACCTCTGCCCTTCTTTTAGCCATTATAGACAATAATTATAATCATAGTTTAGAAGTGAAATGGGCCTATGTGAAATTGGATCTTTAAAGTTTTTAGGTATTACAGTCACCACAGCTTTTTCTCAGGATATTGTTGCCTCCCCTCCTTTTAACCTACTGTTAAAAACTTCCAGATCTTGATCACCTTCTTCCCTCCTAACTTCCACAGGAATAACATCTATTCCTACAGACTTTCCTTTAGACTGGTTATACACCACCATTTTTATCACATCCACTCCTACCTTATCTGTTAGTTGGTGAGTCTCATTTACCTCAAACTCGGTATATTTAAGACTTCCACAAATATTTGCATTTGCACTTTTTCTTGATTTCCCCAATTCTTTGCTTTATACAAATTTCATTACATTTCTGAAATATCTCTAATACCTCTACAGGATCTCTGGTTATTTTCCTTGTTATAGGCTCCCTAAAGTTTGGCAATAAGGCTTTCTACTTTTTGTTTCCCCAAGTCCTTGTGCCAAAAGTTTTTGTACTCTAGAATTATCATCCTAAAGAGTTGCTTAATAGCAATCTTTCTAAGCTCATGCTTATTATCCAGGTACTCCCTTATTTTCTCTTTAGCACTCTGCAAATGCTCCTCCTCTTGTTCCATGAGATTCCCCTTATTTTGTAATACTTTAACTTTTATCAGCCCCTCTAAATAATTCTTATTACTTCTTAACTAGATCTCTTTTTCTTTTATTTCGACCCTATTTTTAAACATCACTTTCAATTTATCCCACTATCTATAACTGCTGCAGTACTTTTTAACTTCTCTAATAACTCCTGGATAACTTCCATTGTCTATCCCTTAAAATCTTCTCTTTTTAATGGGTAGGTGGGGAAGTTCCAGTGCCTCATCTGTACTTTTGTTACATTGCATTTTTATCTTTGCAATTACTAGTGCATGATCTGAAACAGTAATTAGATGTGTATCAAAGTTCTTAATTAAATGGACATGTTCCTGTGAAATATAATTTCCTTCAAGTCTAGTCCAGTTACTGTACCTTGTGGCATAATATGTAAATTCTCTGAGCTCTTACTACTGAATTCACAACTTTCATACCAAATGTTTTCATACATTTCTTCAGAAATCTACCCTCTTTTGTTATATTTCCATTCTACGACTCCTAGATACATCCACATTGCTGCAAATCAAATTCCAGTCCATATGTAATATTCCATGTTTAAAGCTGATTATTTCTCCCAATTTTAAAGCTCCAAAATAGAAGTTTTAGGTAGATTATAAATACATGCCAGTATAATCCTCATTCCTTGCCAGAAGCCCCTTACTACAAATCTGCCGTTATCATCTTTTTTTTTTACCTCTTCTATCACTGTGGAGCTCCTCCAGCAATTAATACAAGTACTCCTCTTTTCCTTTGTCTCTGATATTCTGCAGAATATCCATCCTGAAATCCCTTCATAATCAAATTCACATGCTCTTTCCAAATGCTTCTCCTACAGCATTGCAATTTGCACTCTACATTTCTTAATATAATTATGCATTCTTTCCTTTTTGTCTATACCTGTGAAATTATTCACATTCCAAGGTAATATGGAAAGTGCCACCATTATGGTAAGAGGTCATTATTCCCACGTATTTTATATGGCAGGATTTTTAAAGGTTTAATTCCAGCTTTTATAATATATGCACCCATTATTACTTAACAGATTAATGTTTTCTACAGTTTCTTCTTTTCACCAGCTTTGGAACTTATGTCACAATTTACAAGATGTTTAATAAAATCCCTCAAACAAGAAAGCAAACATCCCAAACACCCCCATAACCCATTAACTTAATATGTGCACACATAACTATGCACCTCTTCAAATAATGAAATGCAACTGTCCTAACAGGAACATTTGTGCCAAATAGCTGCTAACACAGGCCCTAGTTAACCTGAAAATGAGGTTATCTATACTAAGACGCATGTTATTGCCTATACTTCTACTTACACTAATTGGTGTCTGTTCTTCTATCTATATTCCTCCACACATGTGAAAACTACTTGCATACTTTCAGAAATCATTAACTTTTAGCCTTGAAGAAACAAGTGTACTATCTTTTATTGCCCTATTATCAGCATGTCTCCTTGGAAAAGTGCGTAAAAAAAAAAGAAAAATGTGATCCTCTGTTTTAGCCTGAAAGACAAGTTGAAACTTGCTAAATGAAAACTTATTATATTCGTTTTTCTCAAATTTACTTGTTTCCACTCAAATTTTGTTATTAGATTAAGCCAAAGGTCTTAATCCAGATATTTACCTATGCAAAAGTAAGAGAAAAGATATCAGCTCTACATATATTATTGTCTGTGTACTTTTACACCCCATCTTCCACCTCACCAGCCCAAGATTACAGCCCATTATCTTAAACATGCTTTAATCTAGCTTTTCTTCTCTTTTTGCACTGTAATGACTACATTTCTTCATTTCTCAATATGAAAAAGAAAAGAAGGCATTTGTTTACTTTAATAACTTTATCATATACAAGACTAAAATACTTTACTATAACATATCTAATTTATATTGTGAAAAGTTTCATAGAAATACTGGTAACCGAAGAAGAATGAGTGCAAGGAACAAAACGAGTGTCACACACAATACTTCTAGCTTTATTTAAAATAAAAAAGAAAAATTACATTTTAATTTTTCTTTTAATTTTTTTTTCTTTTAAATAAAGCTGGAAGTATTGTGTGAATGAGAAAGAAGAGTCCCCTTCTACTTGATGGCTCATTTTTGTTGGACAGACTTTTGCATATCCACCTTAGCCTGTTGTGCATCAAAAATAACTGTTATCCTCCAGGAAAAATATTCTAAAGAAAGTTGGATACAGCAGTGTGAACCTCAAACAAGCCTCTTGGCATGCCTTGATTACTGGAATAATTTTATCTCTCTTTTGCCTAGTGTACAATGAATAACCATTTTACAGAAACACTCTACTGTCTCCAAGTTTTAATACTTTGCCCTTTAGCCACAGTTTTGTCAGGATCAACTCTTTTTGCTGGTATGTTTGCATCTTTAATAATGGTCTCAACTGCTTTCTTATGGCCATATTTAAAGTATACACATGGTGTGCCCTTTCAATTAACAGCTCCTGATGTAGAATACCTGTCCAGTTGCTTATTTGTGCCTTCATAAAATTCATAGTCTGTTCCTTATAGTTTCTCTTGTCTAGCAGAAAATCTCAGATTTCTCCCTATGTGCTCTGTTCTCTAATTCTAACATTTTTGAAGCATCTATTCTTGAGCAGTCTCATGCTCAGCAATTTTTTTCATTCATTTCCATCTTTCTTTTGCAGTTTTATCAACTCATCTGAATATCTGCTTACAGCTTTTTCCACTTTCTCCAGCCTTTTGTTATTTGAGTTGATATACTCCTTCAGTGTTTTATTTTAAACAGCTCTGATCACATTTGATTTATATTTTCCTCTAGATTACTGGAAGCCATGTCTTGCACCAAAGCTGGCGCTTGAACTGCTTTTTGCTGAACAACTGCAGGATTCTTTCCAGTCAATGTTTTCACTTCACCTTTTCTAGTTGATTTTCATTCAGGCTCTCCTAGCTTCTTCCTTACAGGCATCTAGGCAGTGTATTTATGAGTCAGTAACTGAAATTTGCTCAAGGTGACAATACCTCTGGCTGCAGTTTATCAGCTTCTGTTTTCACACTGGGAGAGCTACAGTTAAGCAGCTGGTCAGTGTGTAGCCATCTTATATTAACATTAAGGTAGAGCAGCAAACCAGCTTTTTGCACTTTTGATATCAACCTTCATAAAACTCTTAAGCTCCTCTTTGTTTTCAGCCAAGGCCAGTGGTGGCATCTGTATATTTGAGACTGTTACCACTTCTCTTGACAGTTCTGATTCCAGTACCTGATCCATCTAACCCATCATTTGCATGACATATTTACAGGGCAAACTAAATAAGCAAAGTGATAGTATAAACCCTTGTCACACTCCTTCACCATTTCTGAACTAACCAGTTATCCAAACCTGGTTCTTACTGTTGCTTCTTGGTCTGCATATAGATGCCTCAGATGGCAATAAGGTTCTACTGGAATTGAGATCTCTAGTTCTCTGAGAACTTCCCAAAGTTTATTATGGCCTACACAAAGGCTTTACAGTAGATAATAAAGCAAAGGTGAATTTTCTTTTTTTTTTCTTGTGCTCCCAAGCTTTCTCTAGTATCCAGCAGATGTTGGCAATCTGAAAAATGGTCCCTCCTCATCTTGTAAAACTAGTCTGTACATGTGGCAGTTCTCAGTCTGTAAGTCTGGTTTGCAGGGTCTAAGGCATTACCTTGCTGGCAACTGGATCAAGTACAACCGCATGACAATACGAACACTTTTCAGTTTTGATAACAGCACTAGGGCACAAAATACTTTTAGCATAACAACTCAGGCAACAGAAAGTATAAAGAGATGTCACCACACTTAGGGAGCCTATAGCAAAAAAGGTAACACGAGATCCTGTACACGTATTAGAAATATTCTGGAAATTCTATGAAAGTCTCTACATAAAGCAGATAAATATGAAAATCAAGAAAATATATAAATGAAAATGTTTATGGAAGAATTAAATATGCCAAGGTAAGACGTTGATGAGGCTCAGTTACTAACAGTTAAGATAGCAGGGGATGAGATAAAACTGTGATATATAACCAATCTACAGGAAAGTCCCAAAGGAATAGATGATCTTCTTGTGGAAGTCTGGAAGACAGGAGGAAAAAAACGATAAAGTTCTGGAAAGTTTTGTTTAACAGTATCTTAAGAGGAGAAGTAGCACCGTCCTGGAAGAAAGCAGTGGTAGCTGTAATACCTAAAGAGGGTAAGGATCCATCAGAGCCAGCTTCATACAGGCCCATTTCAATACTAAACCATGATTACAAAGTGTTCATGTCCCTAATGGCTAAAAGAAAGGCAAAAGTAATGCTAAAACTGATAGATAGGGATCAATGTGGTTTTGTGGAGGAGAGGCAAACATTTGACAACATTAACAGAACACTGATGATCCAGAGGGAAGCAGAATGTAAGAAAATATCATTGTTGTTGGTGGGTCTTGATGCAGAGAAAGTATTTGACAAAGCTGGGACTTTATGAACAGGCTAATGGAAGCATCTGCATTTCCTGAAAAAATTATAAGGTTGATTAGGAGATTATACGATGGATCGGAGGCGAAAATGTAAGTGGGTGGAGTCCTCTCTGATAATTTCTGCTTGAGGAGAGGAACCAGGCAGGGGTGTCCTCTTTCCCCTTTATTATTTGCATTATATTTGGAACCACTGACAAGGATAATAAGGGACTTAGAAATTCAGGGACATAATTGTTATGGTAATCAAGAAAAACTGACTTTATTTGCACATGATATTATTTTGTACCTGACAAACCAGCAAAAGACATTATAATGTTGTGCAGCATTCTGAGATAGTTTCAAATCTTTTAGGCATACAAAATTAATGAAGGTAAAACAAAGGCAATACAGGTAAATTATGTATCCACACATGAATTGGTTCAGCAATATCCATATTTATGGCACCATCATAAAAAGGAAGTATTTAGGAATATGGATTAAAAAATATTCTAATTTAGCAGATAAGGATATGTGGGAAGAGACTAAACAAAAGATAACAGAAAAACTGAGAAAATGGAAGCTGATTATCCAGAGGGAAGCAAAATGTAAGAAAATACCACAGCTGTTGGTGGGTCTTGATGCAAAGAAATCATTTAACAGAGTAATCTGCTAGATAGGGGTCCAGGGAAGAAATAGTCAGGGAATTGTTATGGCTAGGCTTGTATAGGCCCTAGGGCTGAAAGCCTAGTACCAACCTATGAACCTGTTATGAGTGGGACAATGGAATTATTTACATTCTCTGACAAAATAATAAGGTTAATTAGGAAAACATATGAGGGATTGGAGGTGAAAAGTAAAGTATGTTGGGTCCTCTCTGATGAGTTCTGTTTGAACAGAGGAACAAGGAAAGGGTGTCCTCTTTTCCTTTTGTTATTTGGAACCACTGGCAAGGATAATAAGGCACTCAGAAATTTAAGAATATAACTGGTATGGTAATCAAGAAAAGATGGCTTTATTTGCAGATATTATTTTATACCTGCTAAAACCAGAAAAAGACATTTCAGTTTTGTGGAACATTTTAAGACAGTTTTAAGTCTTTTCGGGATACAAAATTAATGATGCTAAAACAAAGGCAATAGCTGTAAACTGTGCACCCCCACACACATTGGTTTAGCAATATCCATATTTATGGGGACATGATAAAATGATTCCTTTATGGCAGCTAAGGATATGTGGGAAAAGACTAATCAAACGATAATACAAAAACTGAGAAACTGGAAGGTCTGTTTTATGGAAATAGATGGAAAGATACAAGCAGTGAAAATGTCTTTAGTCCGTTTAATTTTATACACAGGTCAGGCATATTTTTATCAACCAGAGCAGAAGTTATGGATAACAATTAATAGAGAGTAAAAAGATTTTATCTGGGAGGAGAAGAGGGCAAGAGTTAAGTGAGATAATTTGATCTTTCCAATAAAACATGGTGGTTTATGACTACCTAATTTGAAGGAATATTTCAGAGCTACATAGTTAAGGCTCCTTTACATAGCACAATCAGAAAGCTATAATTCAAAGTAGAAAGGGGTGATGATGAAACTGGGCAAAGCTCAAGAAATAAGGAGAAACTGGGATTTTGGATGCAGATTCTTAAGAAGAATAACAATAACCATACAGAATATTATATTCATGAAGTGGCTGAAATTATTGTAAGAACTAAGCCAACACAGGTATGCAGAATGGAGATTCTGCCGATAGGAATGACTGCAATTAAAGATACAGAGAATAGGCAAGAGGGTGCTGGAATTTACTGGAGAAAATTGGCAAAGGAACCAAGGTACTGACAGCAAATAACTGGACTGGGGAAGATAACAGAATAGGAAAAGGCTAAGAAGAAAACTGGACTGTAGGCTAGAGACTGGCTTCCCTATCAGGGAATGATAAAGTACTGGCAAAGAAAAAGAAATAGGGATATCCTAAGTGAAAGACCAGCACTGGTAGAGTTTTTAGTGGAATCTAGAACATAAGCTGTTACAAGGGGAAAATTAGTAGAGAACAGAAAATATTGTATGTTAACTATAGGAAATCAAAGTTAGAAAAGATTCAGAAGAGAGACTGGATAAGCAATTCACAAATAACAATGGGATGATGTATGCATGGCTCCCAAATATGCAACAAAGTCAGGAAGATATAGGCTCTTTGCTTGGAAGTCTTTACACAGGTGGTTTATACACCAAGCAGACTCCAAAGAATTTTTCCTCAGGTAGACTACAAATGTTGGAAGTGTGATGGGGAAGAAAAGGGTAAATGGGAACATATGTTTTTGGAGTGTAATGAGTTGTTAGACTTTAAAAATTCCCTGCAGACTACTCTGTCAGAAATACTGGGCGAGTAAACTTGTGTAACTAAGGAAACAATTTTTTGGGCTATAATACAGAATTTGAATTGCCTAGACACAGCAAGGCCTTTCTGAGTTTAACTCTGGTGGCTGCTGAAAAAGCAATTACTAGAAAATGGAAAGAGTCTAAACCAAATGTACTAGAAGTAATGAATATAGTAACAGAGGTAAAATAACTGGAAGTGGATAGTTAGAAAAGAGTAGGAGCAAATCACATAGAAACAAATGGGAATTGTGGGAACAATACATGCAGAATAATGTTTTGGAGAAGAAACGAGGTTTAACGGAAGGCAGGAATTGAATGAGCTATGTAATGTTTGACTGACAATGACTGTAAAGAAATTTATGTTTGCTACTGGAAACGTGTCACTATAGTTTTATTTTCATTTATATAAATGTATGATTGCCTGTAGCATAAGTGACAATTCAGTAAAGATGGTTCTTGCTTAAAAAGTTGCACAAGACTACCCGTTATCTGATGAAGGGATTTTCTGAATTTTTTGAGTTGGCTTTCCTTTTTTATTGAATATTTATTTGTTGGCATATGTGGATAGACGCACAAAAACAACACTTAAAAAATAAGGCAGGTTCAATTCCTTATAATCTCTCCTATATCACCTAAAAAGAAGAAGGGAGGGAAGCAAAAGGTATATGGCAAAAGGGGTATGGGATGTAAACCTACCATGACTCCCAGGGCACAGAACAGATAAGAGAACTGCAATAATGCCAACATTCTACCTTTATGGTAAGTTGACTACACAACTGTACTGTTTTCATTGTTGCAGTCATAACCTTAAAGAAGGCTACCAAAGGTAGGAATACCTAGAGACAGGATGACTGACAGTACTTTAAAGGACGGTAAATCCTGTTGTAACCCTAGAAATCAGGTCCAGTTTGTAATGTTTTAAAATTGTATGAACAGGGAGGTTACATAGATACTTCCAAAATATCTTGCGCACTAATACCATTTAGGAAAGCAGTGATGGTGCCAGCGGTCCTGTTAGAGTAAGACCAGATTCTTACTTGTAGAGGCTTTCTCCATTTAGAAATGGCCTGTTTTGACACATGCATTCTCTTCTTATTTTCAGTAAATACCAAGAAGAGATGTTCTGATTTTATAAGCATTTTTTTTTTCATTTTAGGTGGTACCACAACTGTCTGTGCACATCTAGGGAGTACAGGATACCGCCTCCTTTATTTTGGAGTGTAGGAAAAAAGAATGTCAATTAAACAACTTGGTTTAAATGCCACTTATGTAATACCTTAGGCATAAAGAAGGGGTTAATGTGCAAGATGTCCCTGTCCATGTGAAATATGAGGAAAGGCTTTCAGCACATTAAGGCATACAAATTTGGAAACCTTCCTAAATGAAGTTACTGCAACAAAACCAGACCCTCTACCAAGACAGTAGTTTAAGTTCTGCAGAATAAGTTAGTTCAAAACACTAAAGTTAACTTTTTCAGCATAAAGTCCAAGCCCCAAGCTTGAGCAAGAGTCTGAATGGGTGGACCAAGGTGAAGGATACCGTTTAAAATATACTTAACTAATACTTTGGTTAAGCAGGATGAGACGGCTGAAGAACTGTTTAGAGTGCAGATTCTGCCTTTGGCACCAGTGGGGAAAATCTCTTCCACTTAACTAGGCATGATTTTCTTGAACTTAACTTCCAAGCCTCCCTCATAATGTCTAGCCTGTCTCTTGAACACAGGGAAGCCAAAGAAAAGTCAATTAATATCTTTCAAGCTGTCAATGCTAAAAGTATCTTATCCCAGACAGCTCCTACCAAGCAGACACACTCATTTATGTCTTTGCTAAACAACATATATTTCCCACAATTCAGGTGAACAAAATCCTTTCTATGCTAAGAAGCAGCATTTAACTCCTGAGCAAAGCAAATATCACTCTAGAATAAAACACGTGTCTCTTAAAAGACAGTTACTTCCACTGTATATAATCTTTATTTCAGTATGTGTATCTGTCGTTATTAAATATGTAATTAGTTTTTTTGACAACTGGATGCAGAATCCCCACCCACCCAAAAGAAAAAAACATGAAAACCACTCTAAACTATATCTTAGGATATAAAAGTATAGCCAATACCTATGTAGAGTCATACTGAAGCTAACAACATACTTTCCACTGTTAAGAGAGCTATAAACATCCAATATTAGGAAACAGAGTCTCTTGTACGTAAATGCTACCACACTACATTTACTGCTAGGACCAGGGTACAGTGTTGACCCACTTTTCCTTTCTTACTGCAAGCCTAATATCTGTGTTATGACTCCTTCATCAAAGAAATAATTCTTCCCTTCCCCCTAGACTTACCAGCCTACTGCTCTCTCTCTGGCTGATTGAAGGTTACAGGTGCTCCAGAAACAAACAGGGTCTGCCCTATCTGTTAACCATCACTACCACTCGGGCTCAATTTGCTCCCCTATCCTACACCCAAGTGCCCACGCATCCCCATGTACACTACCTTTATACTCTATAAAACTCCACCCCCTACTCAGACTGACTGAACACACAACACACTGACCTCAGCATGCACCCAATACTTATATGCCCCAACACAATCAAAACCAACCGACTCCTACTAATCACACCTCTTAAAATCACAAACAGCTCTTCTTTCTCAAACACATTACAATACATTTCACACAAGAAAATCCCATCCACTCTGACATCTCTCTATAACTATCCACAAAAAGGGACTTGCTTTCAACTTGCCTCTAATACTCTTCCACATACACATACAGCCAACATGTTGTCTGTACATTTGTTACTTCTGTTAACTGTCTCCTAGCACAGATTATATCATATCACTACTCACTATACTCACACTGCCAGCAAACTGCATTTAGATAACTATATAATCACAACTGTGACATAACATGTTACTATAAGCCTTGACCTATGCAGGTTCTCTACTATTCCGTAACATATACTTATACAAACAACCAGTGCTGACAAAATTCCACTTTATAACTAAAATCAAAATCCAACATTTTCTCTCCCACCTTCTTAAGCCCACACCAATACAGATGTGTGGTGACATTCACTCAAATCCAGTTCCCACTTTACTCACAGCCACCTCAGACAACCCCATGCTCCTGAGCTTATCCTTAAACATCATGAGGGTCACTATAAGACTTCACCTATACCATGCTAATATAAGGAGTATCTATAATTCAATACCACAGCTACATGCCTGGATAGCAAATCAATTACCTGACATCTTTGTCACCTCCGAAACATGGCTATGACCAAACACAAAACATTCTGCTTGCAGGATACATAATCATCAGACAGGATGGGAAAATGAAAAAGCAGGAAGGGTTGCACTGCTCTTTAAAAATGTACTAGCTATCTCTACTTTCTCTCAAGCGATACCAACCAAACTTTTCTAACACTGAAATATTTATAATTCTGCTTAAACTGGATAACCATAAAGCATTGGTGTAATATGTTTACATATTACCCCAAGTAAAAACAATAATATGATGGAAGATATTCTATCTTGGATCTCCTTAAAAATCACTAATGAGACCATAATATTAGGAGATGTCAATATAGACAGGCAAACTACTAACTCTGATAATTCAACCAATAACATATGCTGTTTTAATTTCACACAACTCATCACTAGAACCACTGGATAGAATGAATCCACTAAAAGATAATCAACCATAGACTGGTTGTTAACAACCTCACTTACGAAAATACTATCCCATGGCACTCTGACAGTCTAAGCGATCATCTCCTAACATACTTGATAAGATATCACAGATCTACCCCTAAAAAGTCATCTCTTGAAACAAGTAAAGAAACTCTCAAGCTTTTACAAAGAAACTTTCCTCATCACACTTAGACTGTTCAACTGGGAATCACTTAATACTCTAGACAACACCATGTCAGGGTTCAATAAAGCTTTCCTGAATATCCTTATTTCTTCATCTCCCCTTATAACTAAAAGAGTGAAAGCCAACCCTGCCCCTTGGCTAACAAAAAACACTGAAAACCTAATTAACCAGAGAGATGGAGCCTGTAAGCATGGACTATAAGGCAGTCACAGAACTCCAAGTCTATAGACAAAGTAAGGAACCATACAAAAATCTTGTACCATTAAAGATAAGCAAACAACACTACTCTACACAACAGATCAGAAACAGTAAAACTCTGCAGCTTTTTGGACTTCTATCAACAAATTACTAAAACCCTGGTAAGACAACTCAGCCTACCTCCAATGCATAAACAAAAATTATAGCAAAGCCAACCAGTTTAATATGCACTTTAATGAAATGCTGCTATCTATTACAAACGGTCCACATCCTTTACAGTCAGTGAAGTCTTAGCCCAAAGCAACAACCACCATACAAATTTTTCCATTGAACCTGTGCCTACAAAAGACAAATGAAAAAAAAAAATCCAAAAAATGAAACCTACAACACTTACCCCTGATTTCATACCAGGAGAATTCCTAAAAATGGCATCTGAATCAATTGGTTATTATATCTCGCAACTAATAAATCACTCCATAATTGAAAGCAAGTTCCCACTGCTGTGGAAAAAATCTTACACAATACCTCTCCACAAGGGTGGTCCCCTCCACCAACCTCTCAAATTGCAGACCAACAGCTTTATCATCATCATTAGCTACAATATTAGAAAAATGTGTACAAAAACAGCTTGTTAAATCACCTGTTACAGAGCCAGTTAATCTCTGACTCACAGCAAATTTTCTGTCCAAATTACAGCACAACCACTACCCAGCTCAGTCTTGTTAATATTGTAAACACTTACAGGAACAAAGGTAAATTAGTCCCTAATCAACTTCTAGACTTATCAAATGCCTTTGATACTATGTCAAATCAAAAACTAATGGACAAACCAGCCTCCACTGGCTAGCTCATTACTTTGTTGGTTTCATAACTCTCTCTCCATAAGGGGACAAGCAGTAAAGTGACAAAATGCCTATCCTCCTTCCAACCTTTTACAATAGCAGTTCCTCAGGGATCTATATTAGGTCCTCTATTATTCAACCTCTTTACAAATGAACTACACAATACTGTTGGCCAGGCTAAAAAAGTCCAATATGCAGATGACTCTACACTGATCTGCTCCTTTAGAAGCGTCTCAAAAATACAAGAACTAACACAACAAGCATTCTTCTCAACTGAAGCTTGGTCAAAAACTGCTCACCTGCTTCTAACTCCCCCTGCAAAAAAACTAGTGCTATTCTCCTCCAAGAAACTACATAGTCAGAAATCAGTTTGCACTATTACCTCCAGCAATAATAACATTGAAATGGTAGACCACATGTAACTTAACGATGTCACAATTGATAGCCAAATGAAATTTAATACACATATCCCAAGTTATAAAAAAAAAACCTAGCAGATACTACCAGAAAACATATAGCCTCTACATTTCCACTGTCATCTCTATTTTAAACTGCCCCTATACGCATAAATCTTTTTTAAACACCATTATTAAATTATTACTTAAGACATAGGCGAGCATACATTAACAAAAAACAAAACAAAACATTTTTCCATTTAAATACAATACACATCACACATTTTCTTTGCTACTATCATCAGTCCAGCAATACAAAAATTGCTGAATTCCTGCCTTCTCTTAAACCTCACTCATCCATCTCCCAAACATTATTATGGAAGTATTGTTCCTACAATTTCTATTTACTTTTATGTAATTTGCTCCTTGTCTTTTCTAAAGATCCCATGTCAAGTTCTTTTGTCTCTTTTATATAATATTGAATACCCCAAATACAGTTGGTGTAGACTTTAATTTCCATTTTCTATTTATTCTAATAAATCTTTAAGCCAAATTGCTAACTGAACTGCAAAAATGCTAAAACAAATTGCCAAGTTTGCAGCTAATCACCAACACAGAGTACACCAATGTCTTGATCTAAGGGAGCTAAGATGGCTAGAAGTACTGCATCACCTGAAATGACCCAATTTACAACAGACCACAAGCTCCTCTATAAGGCAGAAAATTGCCCTGCATTAAACAGCAGAATTCAATACTATACGTGAAACACAGCCAAGTCTCGAAACTTGGCAGGAGATTCATTATATGCTAATACCACTCTGCCAAACAATTAAATGAAATCCCTTATCCATCAGAACAACTGAAAACCTTAACTCCTTCAAGTTTGAGCTCAAGGCTCACTTGATAAATAAGTAGGCTTTGCTTTTGCACCCCTCCAGGTTAACTGTATGCTCACAAACCTCCCCTCCCTCTCCTACTGTGAAGACATTTTACACCAATGTGCACTGGGACTGTGTTACTTATTCCTTCCTCATACTTCACTTGCTCTATGACTGTGATACTTACGCCTTTCTTAAACTTTATTTTCCCTCTAATTAACCTGTACCTCTAAAACTATCTTACCAGTACAATCCATACTATCTCCCTGACACTCCCAACCTTATATTCATTATTGTGTTGTCTTTTTAACACTCACTAATCTTTCTCAACTTATTAAACTACATTACATGCTTACACAATTTAACCATTTACTACACAATGTCTATATCCATGTATTTTTTTTATTTCTTGTACACTCTATACAAAACTTAATTTTTCCTCATGCTCCCTACTTTTCTCCAATCATAACATGTACATAACTGCTATTACAATAGTGTTGTGATGTACTTTGACTTTTAAATGCCTTAATTTTTGGTTTCTTGTACACTCTTGAATTTTGTGTTATGTGATGTAAGATATGTGAATATATCATATGTATAATGTCACTGTTAAACATTATTGTGAACTGCCTAACACATGTAAAATTACTGGTCTATGTGCAGCTTTTCTCCCAAGCCTTCTGCTGAAAAGAGATAATGTCAACCCCATCAGACTATCATTCTAATCAAAATCAATAAATAAACAAAGTTGTTCAGAGTGGACAAGTTGGAATGTAGGAGAAACTCCTGCACAGCATTAAGATGTCTACTTGCTGAAGCCGCTAGAGAGATTTCTCTCTTGGCAGTTAGATCAGGTGGGGGAACCAGTGCTTTGGCCAGAAGGGGGCAACGAGAATCATTTTGGGCCTCTCCTCCCTTATCTTCTGAACTACCTCTGGGAGCAAGGCAAAGAGAGGGAACAATTACAAACAGACTTCTCAATTTAGGGAAACAGTATCCACTGCCAAGCTTTCCTCTGAGGTGCCCTGGAGAAGAAATTATTCAGCTGCTTGCTATTCGGAGAAGTAAAACAAAGTCTACATCTAGAACACCTTGTGATACCCGTGCACTGACCCAGTAATCAAGGAGCCTCAATCCTCACCACTAGCATCAGTGAGGGACATGCACATTGGGAAGGATAACAAGTACACACACACAGTAAAGTACAATTTCCTTTAAGAGCATACAGAGATCACAATCAGTCTGGGGCTGGTTTCTCCCTTTCTCTCCAGATCCCCAATAAGACTCCCCACTGGCACAGATACAGCGTCCAGATCTCAGCCTAGTGGTCAAGCTAAGGCCTCCAGCACTCTCTCTGTCCAACCAGTGCATGTCCCTGCCCAAGTAGCTGAGACACACACACACACACACACACACACACACACACACACACACACACACACACACACACACACACACACACACACACACACACACTTTGAAATAGGAGTTACATACAGACACTCCTGGGGAAGTCTGGCACAGGTTCTCTAGCTATGCCCCCTTCTTGCCCAGACTATGAGGTAGAAATCACTGCCACCAACCACTAACATCAGCTACTAATAAGGCCCTTACCAAAGGGTGACCAATTTTACTTTGCAATATTACTAACCAAATAGTAACTGTGACCGAGACTTGAAGGCTATTTAGGAGTGGCTGGTACAGTATCACCAAATACATGCAATGCACTCTAAGACCTTAAGTTATCTCTACATAAAACAGCCACAGTTGAAAGGTCTAAAAATATTTAATAATAAATAATAAAAACACAAGACAATAATTTTTACTTCAACACATTGACTTAACAGAAAAACTTTAAAACAATATTGTAGGATAGTCTGACAAATATAGAAAACAGCTAGTCTAAACTTACTATTTTCTATCTAATTTTAAGAGAAATACTAAGTTCTAAATAAACTTACATACATACAGAGCAAAGGCAAAGTGCTAGTGAGTAGATGTGCTCAGGTTCAGACAAAATCCAAAATGCTTAATTCTCTCTCTCTGAGAAAGTCTTAAATTGATAACACAGTACTGCTGAGTCATTTCACATTACATCATTCTTAATACTTCTCTGGTTCCCAGGCTAACAAAAACTCAAAATTTACATTTTGTTTTGTAGTCTTACACCTGGCCAGGAAGCCACAGCAATAAAAGACATTTTACATGTAGAATCTAGTAATTAACTCTTTTCCTAAGACAATAGAAATAATTCCTTAGTCCAGACATCCTGTCTCCAAGCTTTGAGATCAGTCATAAAATGATTTATTTTATCAGCTTTCTTCCAGCAGAATGCACTGTGGTTACATTTTGAAGCTCAGTACAACAATCTAGTTTAATCATAACATATAGTTCTCTTTACATTTGTAGAATAAGCCTGTGGATTACATTAAAATTTACAATGACATAGAATTATTTACAAAATTCTATCTGGCTGGGCTGGGAGCCCATCAGTTTTTCACACACCTCACCTGTTCATCAGGTTCAGAAAACAAAATCCCTGTGTAGCATCCATTTGTGTGAGTCTGCACAGGTCCTGCTTAACTGAAATGTATGGAAATGGTTCTTTGCTGGGATATAAGCTGTTGTGAGACAATTAGTGAATTTCACAGACATTTCCTAAGACTGCACAGCTAAACTGCATAGAGAGTAAGATGGCACCTCCCCTTACTTGTTGATGTACCACATTACTGCTGTGTTGTGTGTAATTATTTCAAAGGCCTTTGACATCCAGTCTGTTCTGAAGACTTAAAAGGCATGCTACACTGCTAGATTTTTTTTAAAATTAATATGCAATTTGATTTTTTCACTTTCAGATCTAAGGTACACGTCTCCAATGTCTGACCTGAGGAATCTCTACTGAGGGTCTGACTGAGAATGGTTTATCTGAAAGGTATATTTGTATTACTCTAAACTGGATCCACCCACCAGTGCAGCTCTTTTCTGATGCAGGATAAGACCAGGATTACTGTCACTACAGGATGGAAGCTGGTTGATCCCTGGTGTTACTCACACTTGGTCTGTAAAATGTGCAAAACCTCAGGGCCTTTTCTCTTGCAAATGTAAAAGAAGATGAAAAAAGGAAAGGCATGACTCCATTGTTTCAAATGTAAATATAACCTCTGACATTTCCTGTGCTTGTAGGTCATAAAATGTTACCACTGTCAACAACAAAGTAGTAGCTGATCAGAATTGTGAAAAGAAAGTAGGCATTAAAACACAGACAGTCGAGAGATGTATATTTAGATCCTGTCTACTGATAGTCTACTGATTCTGGACTAATAAAATTAAGCCCTTGTACTTTAGAAGTGGCAGAATTTGTTTAGTTACTTTTGCTGTGGAAAAGCCAACAGCTAGACTAAGTTTATGTAATATTTCCTGAAAAGAAAATGATCTGTTTTTGAGGCAAACAACTGGGCATTGAAGTAGAATATACAAATTTCTGAGACTGGTCTTTGTTTTGTCTTGCCTTTACTTGCAGGAAACTGAGATGACTACTTCATGTACATTTGCCATCTGTAATTCCTCCCCATCATCTTCAAGGAACATGTAACAGTAAAGGTTCAGTACTCTAAGTTGGACGCGTTAGATGTATATGGCTAGCTTAGGTAGACATTTTCTTTACATAGTCCTGTGTGTTTAACTGAATGTCATTTTTTTCTTCCACGTGCACTTTCTCATTCCTCTGCACATTTAATCTAAAACTGTACTGTTTGCCTTATTCTTTAAGTGAAGTTCACTTATTCACTTTTAAGCTCTTACTACTAGTCTTTTTTATTATATATACAGTATATCCTATTTATTATCTCAGGGAAGTAGGTCATCACTTACATTGTAAGTTAAAAGGATGTGGCTCTCCATCTCCACATAGCTAGATTGTTTGGGCCCAATAGCAATAACATACTTAGAATGTACAATTTCATACGTGTCTTAATTAAGAGCAGATTGTAGCTGGATGTCCCTGGCCAAGCAGAGTGGTGGGGGTAAAATTTGCCAGTTAGAAAGCTGTGAAGAATTGGAGAAGTGTCTCAAACATCCCTGGGATGATTTTGTGTGTGTGTGTGTGTGTGTGTGTGTGTGTGTGTGTGTGTGTGTGTGTGTGTGTGTGTGTGTGTGTAAATAATACCTTCGGTGAAATGCATTTACTGCACATAAGAGGCAATGGATGACACAAGAAGCTCACAAAGCGAGTGGTGAGAAATAGGCCTTGGGTCCTAGATGCAAGACTCAGCTTTGAAGGTGGCCTGTGTGCTGTCTAATCTGGGAGTGGATGTTGAAAGTTCATATCCAGGACACAGAACATATTTCCTTTATGCTCTTGGGGTCAGGCTATATTTTGTGAACTGATTCAGTTAGATGTGTGTGTACCATCCTTCTGCTTCCAGCTAGGACTTTTTCTTCATATGTGACAATGGTGCATGCAACTGTTTCATCACAGATTTAATTGTGAGGGTGGGATTCAAATCCCATCCATGTAATCAGCTGTCATATATTTCAGTGACACTGGTGAAATTCAAATCTAATACATACCACCATTCATCACAGAGCCTGTGTGACTTAGAATGCTAATGACCTGCTTGGCAGTCCACTGACTTTCTATTGCCATGGCTTAGAAAAAGGCTGTGTATGCTTACACTTTATCAAATATGAGGAAATCCTTGCTGATCTCTGTGTCAAGAGGTGGAGGGGCTAAGGTAGCCTAATCTCTGGCTGAGGCACAAATTTGAGTTCTACTGAGTTAGGGTGAATGCTAATCTGGTGAGATAACACAGAGTGCACTGCATTATCCCATCATCTATTGTACAATTTAGGCGTGCAGGAAGTAACTATCCAAGTAAAGATAAAGGTTAATTTCCTACAGTGTGCTATCACTGCGACCATGCATTTGGTAAACACTCTTGGCACAGTAGCTAAAGCAAAAGTTAAGGAGGTAATCTGGAAGTGCAAACCTCTGCCACAAATCTTAAATACTGAGTCTGACCAGTGAAAATCGGGATACATAGGCATATTTGAGGTCTAGTCTCATAATGAATGTTTGGGGGCTTGGCACTGGAGATCAGTGCCTACACAGTCAGCATTTTGAGTCTGAGACTTCTAAGAGTTTGGTCAGAGCCAAAATGTCTAGAATTGGTTACCAATCACCATACGTCCTTGAAACTATAAAGAAAATCTGGAATAAAAGCCTTTCATCTATTAAACACATGGTACTTACTATGGTGCCTTGTGCCAACATTTCCCCTAGAATGGGTTTTACCAGATTTTCTTTAATCTTTGGTACTTCCTCTCTTTTGTGGGATTGTGAGAATTTGAAAGCTGTAGCCATGGGCAATAATAATTAGGACCCACTTTTTCAAAGTTATAGTCATCCACTTCTGGAGGCAAAAGTTGAGTTTGCCTCCTGTTACTGGAAAAGGAGACTGACTGGGACTAAGAAAGAAAGAAAAGGATATGGGGTAATATTTTTGAGGCTGGAAGAGGGAGGGGGCTGCAATAGTTCACAAATGCTGCTAGTGGTGGAGGAATCCTGTTGCCACCTACTTTTCTGAGAGACCTTTCTACCTTTGGGTTGCTTCTCTGCTGCTCATTTCCTTGCCTCCAGTAGAAGGATCTTTGCTTTGAAGAATAATTCCTGTTGTATTTAGGCAGGGGAGGATGGAACATATAAGTTGATGAATTCCATGGTTTTCCCCTTATTTTCAAACTTTTTAAAGACACTAAGTCTGCAGTCTGAAAAGCAGCTCACTAGCCAGTGAAGCACTAAGCAGCTGAACCTTTACATCTCTGAACAGGGACTGTGTCCTTAACTAATAGTGTTTTCTAAGGCCTGACTGTGGAGCAGCAGTCCTGCATGCTGCATCTACACATCATATCAACATTTTATAGCATGTTTTCCCAACTGTAAGGAGGCATAGACTTGTTGGAGAAATGCTGTCTTCCTTGTCTCAAACTGCACACACTTACAACTCTCCAGTAGTTGCCTGAGGGCATATTCTTCATGCATGAGCATATGGGTCTGGCAATTAGAAGTCCTAAATGCTAGGGATACTGACACATAGACTTTTGTTTTGTCAATATCGCTGAAGTGATCCACTCTTCTAGCCATTAGCAAATGCATTACATATTGGTGTTAGTCTAGCTGCTTTTACAGCTTCCAGGGGCACCAAGTCTGGATCAACAGGATGTGTGCGGTGCCTATAATTAATCAAAATGGTCAGGCCTATTTTGAGCAGGGTCTGGAAGTCTGGCTCCAAGTTGTTAGCAACAAACACATCCATGCGAGTGTTTCACACTGGGGGAATAGTAACAGTTTGTGGATGTCCAAAGCTCCAGGGTTCCATGGTTCTCTTCTGGAGACAGAGGCCTTTTAGGTGTGGTGAGTGACACACAATCTCAAATGACATATCCTCTGGAGAAGAGGCAGAGGTCAGGGTTTCACACTACTGGGACAACAGCCTCATTGGCTTTATGAGTAAACACTATTCACAAGTGACATGTTTTCTTGAGGAGAGTCAGATGCTAGTGTGTCACAAGATAAAGAGAATGAAGTATATTTTGGATCTATATCCCAAATCCTGTCTTTCATCTTTAGACTCTGAGGAGTTAGTGTCTTTCAGTGAGGAGGTCTCCCTTCTTTTCATGGAGGGTAGGACTCCAGACACAGAGGACTTGTCTGGATCAGGTTGCAAACTTTGAAGTGAAAAAAAAAATGAGCTAGTTTAGCTCAATTCTCGACAGTGAGGAAGGGATGAACTGGGGGCTGGAGACTTGATATTAGGCAGTTTTTGCTTGGTAGAGGTCCGAGTCTCAGAGCAGGTCTTTAATTTGTAAATAGCCAAAAGGGTCTTCAGAACTGGGGGAGGGGCTATTATTCACAGGTGAGAGTGGAACCTCATATGCAATAGTGAAAAAACACTGGGCAGTCTTAGAAGGGAAAATGTGACAAAAGATGGTAGATTTCTAAACAAATAAAATGGAATATCTGGAATGGATGATGTGACGTTACTAGCAGGGACCAAAAGAGAATTTGCATATTATTCTCAAATGTGCAATAACTGGTCTAGATTGGACAGAAAAAGAAGTTATGTCTTACCATAACGTTCCATCTGTATTGTTGATCCTCGTTCAGTCATTACGCATGGGTATCGGTTCTGACCTTGGAACCGAGCCGGCCATTTTCCAAGCTCGTGTCAGCTTCAAACTCTTGAGCTAAACTCTTACCCACAACCCCCCCTTCTCCCTGTTACCTCAGATTGAGTTTGCAAGTCAAAGAAGGTAGAGGCTACCTCTGGTCAAATAACCTAAGAGAACCAGATGGTGATATCCACTAGAAACTACAAGAGGGGGAAGTAGGGAGGGTTGTAATGATTGAACGATGATCAACAATACAGATGGAACGTTATGGTAAGACATAACATCTTTATCTGATATTGTTAATCCTCGTTCATTCCTTATGTATGGGACAGAGTCCCCAGCTACCTCTATTCCCGGGAGGATCTCATGGAAGGACATTCCTGAGTACCATAGAACCGAAAGATGCTCTACCCCTGGAGGCCAAATCCAATTTGTAATGATTTATGAAGGTATGAGGCGTAGCCCAAGTTGCAGCTGCACAGATGTCATGTAAGACGCTCTGGCATGGAAGGCAGCAGAAGTTGCCACCGACCTTGTTGAATGAGCTTTCATGGTAGTAGGCAACGAGATATTACGTTGTGTATAAATGAAGGTCACACAGTCCTTCAACCATCTAGCTAATGTGACCTTAGCAACAGCAGATCTTAATCTAGGTCCAGAAAAGGCCAAAAATAACTGGTCAGATTTACGAAAGGACCTAGTCCTGTTTAAGTAAAAACGTATTTGCCTGTGGATATCTAGGGTGTGTATGCAATACTCTCCTCTGTTTGAATGATTGAGAAAGAAAACTGGCAATTCAGTGGTTTGATTAATGGATATTTCAGAGATCACTTTTGGCAGAAATGATGGATTAAAAGGCCAAAAATAACTGGTCAGATTTACAAAAGGACCTAGTCCTGTTTAAGTAAAAACGTATTTGCCTGTGGATATCTAGGGTGTGTAGGCAATACTCTCCTCTGTTTGAATGATTGGGAAAGAAAACTGGCAATTCAGTGGTTTGATTAATGGATATTTCAGAGATCACTTTTGGCAGAAATGATGGATTAGTTCTCAGAGACACTATCTCTATGAAAAATCAAGTATGGACTCTTGATACATAAAGCCTGAAGCTCAGAAATATGTCTGGCAGAAGTAATGGCGACCAAAAACAAGATTTTCCACGACAAATGCTTGTGGTCGCACGAATAAGCTGGTTCGAAAGGTGGCATTGTCAGAGCTTGTAGAACTAATGATAAATCCCATGGTTGAATAGGTTCTCTAAAAGGTGGCTTCAGATGATTCACACCTTTTATGAAGGTCTTGCACAATGGGATATGAGAGAGGAATCTTGGGACACCCTCATGAAAATTAGAAATTGCAGCCAAAAGAACTCTAATGACAGAGGCCGATAAACCCGATTGGAAAAGGTTGGCCAGATAGCCTAGTATTATCGACACTGGTGCCGAGAAGGGATCTACTTGTTTATCTTTCAGCGAACAGGTAAATCTTTTCCACTTGCTCAGATAAGTAATTCTAGTGGAAGACTTATGAGATGCAATGAGAATGTCTCGTACTGGTAAAGAAAGATCATTCTGCCTGGCAATCAAGGGAATTGGAGTAGCCAAGCTGTGAGCTTCAGGCTGTTCAAGTTTGGATGAATCAGGTTCTGTGGATGTGAGATCAACTCCGGGGTTGGATAGAGAATCCATGGTCGATCTAGTAGGTGAGGCCAAAGAAAGGGGAACCAAATCTGTTGAGGCCAATATGGTGCTATGAGGATCACCTTGCTCTTCAACCGATGGGCTTTCTTCAGAAACTGGGGAATGAGGGGAAAGGGTGGGAATGCATAAAGAAGACCCGAGGGCCAATCGTGGACTAGAGTGTCCCTGGGTGACTGTTCCGGAGGGGGAATCAGGGCGAAGTAGTTGCTGCATTTGTAGTTGGTTGGGGATGCAAAGAGGTCACAGCAAGGACGGCCCCAGCGGTGGAAGATCTCCGCCGCTATCAAGGGATTCAGGGACCACTCGTGAGGTTGAAGAATGCACCTGCTGAGTCTGTCTGCTATCATGTTGGAACTCCCAGGAATGTGCGTTGCTAGAAGTAAATGGTTGGTAGCCATTGTCCACTGCCATATCCTCATGGCCTCTCGATAAAGGGGATAAGATTTGGTTCCACCATGCTTGTTGATGTACCAGACCACCACCATGTTGTCTGATTGAATCGCAATCATCGCAGACGTTAGCAGGGGATGGAATGCTTGCAATGCCAGAAGCACCGCCCTCAGCTCTAGAACATTTATATGCAGATGGGCCTCCAGTTCGGACCAAGTGCCTTGGACTATCTGTCCCTGACATAAACCCCCCACCCCATCAGGGAGGTGTCCGTGGTCACTGTGGCCTTGGGTTGCTGGGGGAAAAAAGGGCGGGACCACTGTGACAGATTGTGTGTCATCCACCAATTTAAATCCTGTTTTCACCTGTGGGTTACTAGAATCATGGCTGAAAGGGATACCATTGGGTGAACAGTAGCCATTGTAGAAGCCTCATGTGAAACTTGGCCAGGGGGACAATGGTGATGGAGGCTGCCATGGAACCCAACAACTGTAGAACCGAGTGAGCCGTGGATTTCTCCCTTGAAAGGACTGGAATCAGTTGCTGCTTTAACCTTAAAATGCTGTGCTCTGGAATGGCAGCTTGGCAGTTCTTTGTGTCCAAGATAACCCCTATGAATTCTTTCGACTGAGATGGGGTGAGATTGGATTTTTGCTAGTTTATGGTTATGCCTAGCCTTTGTGCAGCGAGGAGAGAGTATGCCAGGGCTTCTTCCAATAGATGTCTGGTGGGGGCGGAAATGGGCCAGTCGTCTAGGTATGGAAACACCTGGAATCCCTGAAGTCACAAGTGAGCTGTGACAACTGCCATGCACTTTGTGAACACTCTGGTCACTGTAGAGTGTCCGAAAGGCAGTACCCTGAACTGGTAGTGACTGGCTCCCGTGCAGAAGTGCAGAAATCTTCTTGATGGCCTGTCCACTTTTATGTGGTAGTACGCATCTTGAAGATCTATTGAGCACATCCAATCATCTTTTTCCAAAAGCGACAGGATAGACTGCATTGTGATCATCCGTAATTTTTGTACTCTCACAAACTTGTTCAATACACTGAGATCCAAAATTGGTCTCCAGTCCCCGGTTTTCCTTGGCACCAAAAATAGCCTTGAGTAGAATCCGGATCTTATCTGGTCTGGAAGGACTACTTGGATGACTCTCTTTCTTAGCAGCTTTTCTATCTCTAATGCTGCTTCTTCCCTTTGACTAGGTGGAACGTCAGGAAGGTTTTCTGAAGAGACAGGACAAAGATCGAAGGGGATATGATAACCTCTGGTTATAATCCTTTGTACCCAAGAATCGGTGGTGATGGTTAGCCAGGCAGAAGGGTACAAGGAGAAACGTCCCCCAACCACCTCCAGAGGAAAGGAGTTGGGCTGCTCTTCAGGAGCGCTGGTAGGATTGGCCTGGGAAAGAGTCCCTGGAACTCTGGTTACGCGGACCCTCTCTGCCCCAAAAGGAGTGTCTTCCCTGTGAGTTTCCCCCCTCTGCCTCTAGTGAAGAACTCGGTCTGTGTGTCACGGAAAGGACCCTGAGATTTCTTGAACCATATCTTCCCACTCTTTTGGTTTCGGGAGAAAGCACATTGAGGGGAAGAATAATGGACACCTACGGCAGAAAGGGTCTTACCGTCCTGTTCACATCTGGCCAGTGTGCTTTTAACTTTGGGTCCAAACAACGAGGAGGCCACAATGAGAGCATTAAGAAAGGAAGCCTTAAAGGGTTCCACGAAATTGCACAAGCGCATCCAGGCGTGTCGTCTCAAGACCGCAGTTGAATCCACTGCTCTAGCTGATCCTTCTGATGCATGAGATGTCAGTCGCATAGAGGAGTTAGATATTGACTCAATGGTGGCCAGCTGACAGGCCACTTTGTCACGGACCTCATCAGACACGGCACCAGCTAAGGTTTCAGAGAGCTCAAAAATCAGATCCCTTTGGAGCCTGGTAAAGTATACCATATAATCCAGGGACCTGATAGTAAAGGTCGCTGATGCAAAGGTGCGCTTCCTTATCTTGTCCGGTGCCCGGGACTCTTTGTTAGGCGGATGGACAGTCTGGCTTTCTTCTTCTACCAGAACCTTTTTTGTTGCGGCTGCCACCACCAAAGCATCCACAGGAAGACCTTTTGACCAATGGGGATCCGTAGCAGGAGGGGACAAAATCTTATCTGGCCTCCGGGGAATAGCTTTGACAGTGTCAGGAGCCTTCCAAGCACACTGCACGATAAGTCGGACAAGTTCATCGGCAGGTGGAGTAACCCAGGAGGTAGGGGACTGGGCGCAAAAGGCCTGCAGGAACACAGATTCCTCAGACATCAGATTAGAGGACTGCCAGTCACCTCTCTGTTTCAGGATTTCGAGGATATCACCAAAGGATACCTCAGAGGGTGACCGAGGGGATCCTTCCCCCTCATCAAAATCTGTGTCTTCAGTGAGGGACTCCTCTGTGGAGTCCATGTGCTTCCTCTTACATGAACTTTTCCGGTGGACTTCCTCAGCGGGAGAAGCTGGGGAAGACAGCGGAAAAGGGGTTTCCTGTGGGAATATATCCTGAGGCCCTTGCACCCGGTGTCCGCTCGGTGCGACTTGTGAAACCAGTGTACTGGAGGAGGGCAGAGGGATAGACAGTCCAGTATCACCAGTAGCAGCGAAAGCCTTCTCCATCAGTTGGAAGGCTGGTCCACCTGAAGAGGAGTGAATGTCTAGGACAGGGGTCACCCCTCCCCTAAGTGGCTCAGCCTACAGACCCAGAGTCCCTGGATGGCTGTGGAGCAGCAAACTATTGCGTGTCACAACTGACATCCTGGGTCATAGCAGAACTTTCCTGCCACGAAGGCAACTGCGGTTCCTTAGTGAGAGCCATAAAGGTAACCGCAGAAGGGGAAGACTGTGCTATATCCATGTACTTCAAAGGCAATGAAGGAGGAGAATAAGAAGGGGTCTTTGGAGACAGGTGATCACCTCCCAAGGAAGGATAGTTCCTGGGGGGTGGGATACCTCTGGCCAAGAGTACCTGATCCACAAGACACAACACATCATGTTCGGAAAGGCTTCTAGTGGACCTCACAGAGACTGAGGGAGAAACAGGCCTGTCCACAGAAGAGGCAAACTCTGTGCCCATCTCACCAGTCCGCACCAAGAACAACAGTGCCGAGAGAGACTGGACTACGGGTGTCTGCACCGAAGAAGTCATCGGTGCCGAGGTCATGGTTTGCACCAACACAGGGATCGGTGCCAAAGTGGTTGCCGGTACCGAAGATAGAACCGACAAAAGTGGAATCAACAATAAAGGCGACGGTTCTGAAGAAGATCTCAGTGCCGACGTGGTCAAGGTCTGCGCCGACTGAACAGTTGGTGCCGATACAGTGGTAATAGTCTGAACCGAGGAGCCCCTCAATGCTGATATAGTGAAGGCTGCAGGAGAAGACGGAGTCGAGATCACTAATGGAGCCGAAGTTCTAGGCACCAAAAGCACTGGGGCTGACTGAGTGAGCTCTGGAGCCAAAACTTCAGCCTTTTTAGGTTTTGGTTGGCGGGAGTCCCCAGCCATGGATGAAGGCAAAGATTTAGCCTTGGTAGGAACAGCCAAGATTTTCTCATGGACTCTAGGAGGGGTTGAGGCCTCCGACCCAGAAATAGCCTCTGAAAAGGGATATTTAAGAAGTCCCTTCAGTAACAGCTTGTTTTTCCTTTCCAACAAGGTTCTATTTGAAAAGTTCTCAGAAATAGTACAGGGTGGGTCAACAGACAAGTGGGACACCCCCCAAACAATAAACGCACAAAGACTGTGCATCAGAAGTAGGTAGCATATGTCCACAATCAGAACACCGTTTAAACCCCAGACTACCTTTCTTATCTGCCATAATAGCTAAAAAAGAAAGCAGAAAAGGGAACAAGCAATCGTACAAAAGAACACCCGAAGGTATGAGAAAAAGGGAAGGATTACCAACGATGGTAAGGGAAAATACCTTGCGGTAAAAAGGTAGGAAAACAGAAGAAAAACCTGAAGAAAGTATGATCGCTAGATGCGATAGGGTAAGAGACAATGAAACAGAAACTTTTCTGACAGAAAAGTAATATAAATGGTTATTAAACAACAAACAACTGTACTTAGCTCAAGAGAAGCAGCTTGACATGACCGAATGGCAACACAGCAAACAAAATCTGTGGCAACAGGGAGAGGGGGAATGTGGGTAAGAGTTTAGCTCGAGAGTCTGAAGCAGACGCGAGCGTGGAAAATGGCCGGCTCGGTTCCGAGGTCGGAATCGATACCCATACATAAGGAATGAACGAGGATTAACAATATTAGATGCTATATTTCACAACAGCAAGGGTATTTACCTGACAATTATGAAAGAAATCATAAAATTATTTCAGATTATGCGCGAATAATGACTATGATAAAGATGCAGGGTAATCATGTAAAAATGAAACATTCGCACTTTCCTACTTATTTTAAAGAGATGATTTTAAGGAACAGGTAGTGAAAACATTTTTTGCTACAAAATGTACAAATTTCTACATAAGGGATAGCTCAGTTGTGGGCTAAAATGAAAATGAAATTTAAAACACTGTAGAAATGACAGAAAAAGAGATATGGAAAAGAAGTAATAGGAGTAATTTACATGGATTACTACAGATTAATGAGAATTTTGCAAAACAAAAAAAAGTTAACTGCTGAGTGCTAAAAGAAAAATAAGGGAGCATTTGGATAATCTGCTTGAGTACAGAAAAGTCGCCATTATGCAAGCATTTTTTGATAAAGCCAGAGCACAATAACTATTAGCACAATGACTTAGCTGACAGAAAACAGAGAGAGGTGTTGCTAAGCTAAGGGAACCTATGACCAGAAAAATAATAATAAATCCTACAGAGGTACAGCAGATATCTTGGAACTTCTATGACAATCTGTATAAAGCAGAGGAACTGGGAAACCAAGAAAAGGCACAAATGGAAACATTTACGGAAGACTTAAATATTGCAATGTTAGAGGAAAATGGGGGTCAAGAATAAACAGCTAAAATAGCTTTCCAAGATGGCTGCAAACTGATCACCAGCTTAATTTCAGCTTTCCCAGTGTGAAAAAAACTGAGATAAGGGCCAGTAATTTTGCCTGTTTTATTAAAATTCAGTTACTAGCTAGTAAGTACACTGCCTGGATTCTAGCAAAGAAGAAACTTATGGACAGCCTGAAAGAAAAAGAAGTTATGACTTACCATAACGTTCCATCTGTGTTGTCGATCTTCATCTTTTCTTGACTTGGGGGGGTCTACGGTTCCAATCCTCAGAACTGATCCGGCCATTAAATAGCTTGCCTCAGCCAAAAAAATCTCTTGATATACTAGTCTACTCAAAATGCCCCTCTCTACATTACGTCAGATCGAGTTTGCAGGCTTAAAGAAGAAGATACCCTAACTGAAGCCAAAAGGGTCTTCAGAACTGGGGGAGAACAAAGAAACCCAAGACAGCATGTCGCTCCATCAGAACTCTATAGAAGGGGGCAGGTGAGGTGGGACACAAGAATAGATGATGATCAACAATACAGATGGAGCGTTATGGCAAATCGTAACTTCTTTATCTGATGTTGTCAATCTTCCTCTATTCTTGACTTGTAGGACAGAGTCCCCAGCTACCTTATATCCTGGGTGGCCTATGGAAGAACATTCCTGAGAACCAAAGAAGGCTCTCCCCCTGGAGACCATATCCAATTTGTAACAAGTAATATAGGTATGTGGAGAAGACCATGTTGCAGCTGTGCAAATTTCTGACATGGCAGCTTTAGAATGAAAAACAGCTGCAGTCGCCATAGATCTGGTAGAATGTGCCGTCACTGGCATAGGGGGTTTTATATTCTTTTTCATGTAAATAACAGAAATGCAATCCTTTAACCATCTAGAAACCGTAACCTTAGAAATAGATTTGGCCAAGGTTGCCCTTGCAAAAGATACAAATAATTGTTCTGATAATCTAAAATGCCTAGTTCTGTCCAGATAAAAACATAACTGCCTGTCCACGTCCAGAAGGTACAAGCAGTATTCGCCTTTATTAGAAAAATTTGGGAAGAATACAGTCAAGTCTATAGACTGATTTATATTGGCCTCTGAAATCACTTTGGAAAGAAAGGATGGGTTTGTTCTGAGGGGGACACTGTCTTTATGGAAAACTAGCTAATGGGGTTTAGAACACAGAGCCTGTAATTCATAGACTCATCTCGCTGATGTGATGGCTATAAGAAGCAACATTTTCCAAGAAAGAAATTTTAAGTCACAGGTAGCTGCAGGTTCAACTGGAGGAAATCTAAGAGACTGCAATACATCAGTCAAGTCTCATGGAGGTACAGGATCCTTCAATGGGGGCTTTAGAAAAATGGTGCCCTTAAGAAAAACCTTACAAAGTCTGAGGGAGATTCAGGGCTGATCACCGAAACTGTTATGGAAATTTGTAATAGCTGCTAAAATAGCCTTAATAGTGGAAGCAGAAGCTCCTTTATCAAAGATGCTAACTAGAAACTCTAGAACGTTTTCTACTGGCACTGAAAAAGGATCCAGACCATTATCAGAAGCCTGAATAGACAATCTCTTCCATTTATTATGGTACAGATTCCTGGTGGATGGTTTATGGGATTCCAACAAAATGTGTCGTACAGGTGATGGGATGTCATTATGCCTGGCAACTAATGGAATTGGAGAAACCAAGCAGTCAGCTTGAGGATCTGTAGATTGGGGTGCACTAGTTCCTAAGGATGGGACAGAAGGTTCAGAACTGGGTCCAGAATCCACGGGTGGTAAAGTACATGAGGCCAGTAAGGTGCACTGAGGATTACTTTGCTTCTCAACTGAGTTGCTTTCTTGAGGAAAAAAGGATCACAGGGAATGGGGGAAATGCATAAAGGAGACCTGAAGGCCAATCGAGGAGAAGAGCGTCTCTGGGGTACTGCCCTAGAGTGGGAAGTAGGGCAAAGTAGCTTCTGCACTTCTTGTTCATTCAGGGGTGAAGCAAACAGGTCGCAGCAAGGTTGGCCCCAGTGTATAAATTTCTTCTTCACCACTCTGGAGTTTAGAGACCACTTGTGAGGCATGAGGATACATCTGCTCAGTTTGGTCACAATCACTTTTGAATTCCCCCGGATGTGCATTGCTATCAGAAAGCAGTTGGAAGTTATGGCCTATTGCCACACTCGAAGGGCTTCTTGACACAGTGGGCAGGACTTGGCTCCCCCCTGTTTGTTGATGTGCCTGACTACAGACACGTTGTCTGATTGAATAGCAATCATCCCTTGAGGTAAGGCAGAATGAAACACTTGCAATGCTAGAAGTATTGCCCAGAGATCCAGAACACTGATATGCAGATTGGCCTTGGAGGGGGACCAAGTGCCTTGGACTGTCTTCCCCAAATAATGCCCCCACCCCATCTGGGAAGCATTCATGGTCACTATGGCCTTGAGCTGAGGGAAGACAAAGGAATGCACTAGAAGAATCTCCTTGGACAGCATCCACCAGGATAGGTCATTTTTGCATCGGTTGGATATAAAAACTAGGTGATTCATGGGATGGGTTAGAATAGGCCACTGGTTCGCAAGCAGCTACTGAAGAATTCTCATATGAAACCTTGCCAGTGGGACTAAGGTGATCGCTGCTTCCTCGAAGAGGAAGCTACAGATGCATGCTTGTGTTTTTTAATGGTTGATGCCAAGGGAGATATCAGCACTGAACGGGAAGGTTTGGAACCAGAAGCTAGAGGAGACTGGTCAGCCCTGGATAAGGCTTCTTCAAAAGGGGCTTTAAGAAGTCCTTTGAGAATAAGCTTATTTCTACATTCTACCAGGGCTCAATTACTAAACATTCTACCAGGGCTCTATTACTGAAACCCTGGCAGATTGTATAGTCAGTACTTAAGTGGGGTGCACCCAAACAATATACACAACAATTATGGCTATCTGAGTTTGGCATTTTTTTGCCACACACTTTACATTGTTTAAATCCAGTAGTGGAGCTTTTAGATCTGCCATTGCCCTAAATAAAAACGCAAAAGAGGCAGAAAGAAAAATAAAGAGCAGGAAAAAACAACAACCAGTCACACCATGAAAATATTTGGTATGGAAGATGAGAATTCAGTAGTAGGAACTAAGGCAAAATTTACATATTATTCCTCAAGGTACAATAAATGGGCTAGACTAGACAGAAATTATATTTCACAAGAGCATGTGCACTTAATTGAAAGCTTTGACACATATCCAATAGCTATTTCAGATTATGTGCCAACAACAACTAGGATAAAAATGCAGGGTAATGAAGGACAAACGAGACACTGGTGCATCCCCACCTACCTGTTGGAGATTAATTTATGGAATGGGTAGTGGAAATTATTCGAGAGTTATTAAAGAAGATAGAAATTTCTTCAGACATTATAATAAGTGAGTAAGACAAAATGAAAGGAGAGTTTAAAAATAGGGTAGAACTAAAAGAAAAAGATATGGTTAACAAAAACAAGAATTATTTAGAAAGGTTGACATGCTCCACCTAAAGAAAACCTTATCCCCTCGAGCCACACGCTCTAGGGATCTAAACCTCACCACAACAATAAACAGGACGTGCTGGAGGGATAAATTCCTGTCCCAGAGACTTCCCATGCTCTGGAACAAGATTCCAATCTACATTAGGCAGAGCTCCTCACTAACACTCTTCAAGAGAAACCTTGACAAGTGGATGGGAAACAGAAACTTTACCCCAGGGATCACTTCAGTGGCTCTGCTGGACAGAGGCACAGGGAACTAATCTAAGGGTGTGGCGAAAGCCAACACATTCTAGCTAGGCTTATAAATGCCTTCAGGCAGATAGCCTAGTACTTACCTATGAATCTATATGCATGATCTTAGAAAGATTGCTGTTTTTTTTTTTTTTTTTTTTTTTTTAGGGTCTATATTAGAACACCGAACATTCAAAATGCCGAGTGTTCTAATATCGACCCATTTTCAGCAAACGCTGAAAATATCAAAGAAACAGAAAACCAATTTTTTTAGGGAAAGAATTTGGTTATCCGTTTCTGTTGCTTCGGTATTTTCAGCACTTTGGTGGAAAGTTACGATTCGGGTTGTGCGATTGTGTGGATGTGAGGGTTAGGTGAGTTAGGGTTAAGGCACGGGTCAGGTAAGTGTGCGATTGTGTGGGCGTGAGGGTTAAGGCAGGGTAGGTGAGTTAGGGTTAGGGCACGGGTGAGGTGACTGTGTGATAGTGACGGACCTTAGGGTTAGGGTTAAGGTAAGTGGATAGTTAGTGGTGTATGTAAAATTCAATGTAGGGTTAGGTGTAAGAGTTTAGGTTTATGTATGTAGATTGCTGTTTGTTTGGTGTGCTTGTGTTGTGTGTATGTGTTTTGGAACAGCAAATTTTTTCCCTAGGAAAAAATTTGCTGTTCTGAATGTTCGATGTTTTGACTTTTCGATTGACAGGGTTCAATATTAGAACACTCGACATTTTGAATGTTCGGAGTTCTAATATAGACCCTTTTTGTTTTAATAAAAACTTCAGCGCACGAATAGTTTTAGCACAATGACTTAAGCAACAGAAAGTAGAAAGGGTTGTTGCCAAACTCAGAGAGCTTATAACAAGAAAAATAACCAGAGATACTGTAGAAGTACTAGATATGTTTCAGAAATTTTACGAAAATTTGTATAAAACAAAGGAATCTGGAAATCAAGAAAAGGCACAACTGGAATGTTTATGGGAGACTTGGGTATTCCAATTAACAGTTAAGACAGGAGATGAGATAAAAACAGTGAAGTATAATCAATCTGCAGGAAAATCTCCAGAAACAGATGCTATTCCAGTGGATGTTTAGAAGCAAAACCCACACCATCAACACCCACACATAGCAACACTAAACCACATATGCGGAGGCCCTTAACATTAACCTGCCCAAGCAACAAGGACCTCCGTCAAACGCAAACAAACACCAGTCACAACCAAAGTGACACATAGCTCACAACACCAGTGTGCCACCCAACAACAGCCCCTAAGGCAAGACAATATACCCAACACTTTAGTCATAGGTGACTCTATAGTCAGGCACACTGATGTCCCACTCACCAGGCTGAACAAGGAGAAAATTACAGTCAGCTGCCTGTCGGGTGCCAGGATCCGCCACATAACGCATGCACTCAAGTCACTCCACAACAAGCACAAATACGAATCTGTCATTGTCCATGCTGGAATGAATGACTTGAGATGTATCTCCCTGGACTACATGAAAAGAGACATGGAAGAGCTCTTGGATCATGTGACCCAGGCAGGTATGACCCTAGCCCTGAGTAGCATCCTGCCTTCGCCCAGAATGATACCACAGTATAAGGACAAAATGATTGACTTCAACAATTGGCAAAGCTTCTGGTGTCACTCAAAGGGGATCCAGTATTTGTCTGCCTGGGAAGACATGATCGACAAACCACGATGCTTTGCCAGAGATGGTCTACACCTGTCACCCCAGGGATTCAGGTTACTGGCTAAAGCTCTTGCCACCCCTATAGTGCCTTTTTTAGGCAAGGTTCAAAGGATAAAACCACCACCGTAACAGATATAAGCATACAAAATCTGAAGGTAATGCTACTCAATGGTAGAAGTCTAAACCTCAAAATGCACTCTCTCGAGTCACTCCTAAAAATAGAGAACATCGATATCTGTGCAGTGACTGAGACCTGGCTCAAGGCTCCAGAGAGGACCCCTGCAATGCCAGGCTACAATTCTTACCACACTTTTTGGCCACAAAACCAAGACCGAAACACTAAAGGTGGAGGAGTGTCCATATTCACCAAGGATAGTCACACCTCCAGGCTAGTTGCCCAACATAATGCATCTGAAATTCTCCAGGTGCAACTAACACTAGGTAAGACTGCAATCCAAATTGTAGCTGGCTACAGATCCCCCACCATACCCCAAGATTCTCACTACACCTTCTTAAACATACTCGAAAATATTAAGATACAACCAAACACCCTAATACTGGGTGATTTCAACTACCGTGCCATTAACTGGGAAAACTACTTTGGTACCAAATCCTTTTCCCAATGGTTCTTGGAATTCATAAATTCCAACGCCCTGGATCAACTAATCCATTGTCCCACCAGGGGCTCCAATATCCTAGACCTGGTTATTACCAACATGGGAGATAGATACTCCACACCAGTGGTCACCCCCTCATTGGTCAGGTCTGACCATAAGCAAATCACCCTTGACATCCACATCCCACCCCCAGTAAGGAAACCTCCTTAAAAAACCTCTCCAAAGCCAACTTCATGCTACTGAAGTCAGAAGTGACAAACTTCACAACACCCACCCAGACGGGATCTGGAAGTTCGACTGCAGAATCCTGCACTAAGACACTGTACGAGCACATCCACTCATGTATGAATCGTGCCATCCCAAATAGAACCAAGATGCTCTTCTCCAAAAAAAGGAAGCCAATCTAGTGGTCCCCTGCTATAAACAAACTATACAACAGAAGGAAGAAACTGTTGCAGAAAAGAGGAAAATCCCAGGATGCAAAAAACTCCCTCACCAGCCTCAGTAAGAAGCTGAGATCCCTCATAAAATCCTCAAAAGCTAGTTACGAAAATAAAATTGCCAAAGATTCCAAAGATGACCACAAGGTATTCTATAGTTATATCAGGAATCTAAATGGAAATGCTCAGATCTGCTCTGAGCTACAACAGAATGGCATTAAATATACTGATCCCAAGGATATTGCCAATATCCTGGCAGATTGATTTAGTGCCAACTTCACCCCCCTCTCACCCCCTAAAGGGCCCATCTCAATACCAAAAGATTGCCAAATTCTGATAATCACAGCCACACAGGTAGAAACAGCACTCTCCAAAGCTAAGAATACAGAATCCATGGGACCAGATGACATCCCAGGCTGTGTACTACATGAACTACAAAATGAACTGGCACCCCACCTAAGTGTCATGTTTAATCATAGCCTCACCTCAGGTTTCATGCCCACTGAGTGGCGCACAGCTATAGTTATCCCGCTCCACAAGGGAGGATCCGCCTTGGATCCCGGGAACTACTGTCCCATCAGTCTGACAAGCCTGATCTGCAAGGGCAAGGAACGCATTATCATGGAACTTATAAACAAAGACATTGGCAACCTTCAAACACTGGACCCCACCCAGTTTGGGTTTGTGAAGGGCCGATCTTGTCTTCTGAATCTGACTGACTTCTTCGAATCGGTCTCCAGAGCTGTGGACGAGGGTAAGGCGGTCTATACAGCCTATCTGGACCTCGCCAAGGCCTTCGACACCATCCCCCCTCTGGAATCATAGATAAACTTACTAAGCTGGGCATAAATCCCTATGTCACTTGATGGGTTGCCAACTGGCTTACTGACAGAACCCAGACTGTAAAAGTAGCCGACTCCAAATCCAGCTCCAGAAAAGTGACAAGTGGAGTACCTCAGGGTTCAGTCCTGGGACCGCTCTTGTTTGGCATCTACTTCTTTGAAGTACAGGCCAACACTAAGGGACTCTGGCTAACAAAGTTTGCAGATGACTGCAAACTGGGAGCCATTATTGAATCTGCAAATGATGTGGATATTCTACAAAAGGGCCTTACAGAAACAGATGCCTGGTGCCAGAGCCATGGGCTCAAGCTTAATGCCAAGAAATGTATAGTTATCCCCTTTGGAAAAAAACATGTACCCATGAACTACCACATAGGTGGCAGGACACTAAACATCGAAAGTGTGATGAGAGACTTAGGGACACAAGTGGACAGTGGTCTCACTTTCGATAACATCGCCACAACAGTCAGGAAATCCTTCTATGTAGCACACCTCATCACTAAGGGCTAAGAAATCACTAAGAAAAAAGGAGGTCATTGTCCCACTGTACTCATCCCTCATTAGACCCATTATAGAGTATAATGCCCCATTTGGTATGTACCTCACAAGATATCTGCAACAGCTGGAAAGGCCACAGAAATACCTCACTAAAAGAATCACAGGCCTAAAGCAGATGCCATATGTTGACCATCTAAAAAAAACCCCAGCTATACCCTGTGGCATATTGTCTACTCAGAGACGATCTCTGCTTAACATACAAGGCCATGTCAAACCCTGAGCTGTGGGACATGCTCCACTTAAAGAAATCCCAATCCCTCAGAGCCACACGCTCCAGGGATCTAAACCTTATCATCACAATGAACAAAACATGCTGGAGGGACAGGTTCCTGACTCAGAGACTCCCCATACTCTGGAATAGACTGCCCACACATGTCAAGCAGAGCGCCTCATTGGCCCTTTTCAAAAGGAACCTTGATGATTGGATGGGAGATGGGAAATTAACCCCGGGGATCATGTCAGTCGCTCAACTAGACAGGGGCCCAGAGAAGTAAATATTGTGGAAAGAAATTTCCAGGGAATTGTTATGGATAGGCTTGCATAGGCCTTAGGGCCGATAGCCTAGTACCAACCTATGAACCTAAGATCTGGAAAGTTTTGTTTAATAGTATTTTAAAAGGAAGAGAACCACCAACATCCTGGAACAAAGCCGTGGTGGTTATAATACCCAAAGACAGTAAAGACCCATCAGATCCAGCTTCAAATAAGCAGACTTCAATTTTTAATCACGATTATAAAGTGTTTATGTCTATAACAGATTAAAGAATGGCAAAGGTGTTGCCAAAATTGATAGATATAGATGAATGTGGTTTTGTGGAGGAGAGGGAAACTTTTGACAACATTAGTAGAACAATGAGGATTCAGAGGGAAGCAGAATGTAAGAAAATACCACTGTTGTTGGTCAGTCTTGATGCAGAGAAATCATTTGAGAGAGTAAGTTGGGATTTTATGAGCAAGGCAATGGGAAGCATTTACATTCCCTGATACAATACAATAAGTTAATTAGGAGGATATTTGAAGGATCAGAAGCAAAAATTAATGTGGAAGTGTTCCTCTCTTAAGTTGTATCTGAAGAGAGGAACAAGGCAAGAGGTGTCATCTTTCCCTTTCATTATTTGCTTTATATTTAGAGTAATTCATAACTAAATGGCTCTTGAGACTACTAAAAACTTGGAAGTCTGACAACAAAGCATTTGGACTACATTTTGCATCCAGGGAAGTATATTTAAACTACATTTATAACTGCACTTATCTTACCATTTAAGTCAGTGTTGTGTTTGCTCTTTATCTGAAGTTAAAACTATTAATTTATGGCATTTTTATAGTCTGAAGTGCTTTTTGATTTCTGCGCTAGGCCTATATATTTTTTATTAATTTGTTTCCTGCACACCTTCCTTACTTCTGTTGTGGTCTTATACTTGGTCTCCCTATTCCTGTTGGGGTATTATACTTGGAGGCTTTTCAGCTGCCTGCCTCTGCTGTATATCTAGTCTTGAAAGCCCCTTCCAGTTTTATCTACTCCGGCTGTCTTACTGGTTACTGACAGAAGAAACTGGGTAGACCCTCCCCTTAGACTGCTAGTGTACTTTAAATTGCCTTAAAGTGTGGGTTTTCCTCATTGCTGGCTTGTCTACCTTTGATTCACCTTGCAATTACTTGTAGCTAGGTTTTAGACTTCTTTCTGGTACCTTTTCGCTTGTGGCTAACTAAAGTGAATTTTTTACATTAAGAAGACTGGGACTGCAATTCTAGTGGAAGCAGAAAGGTAGCCTGGTCTGTTTGAGTTAGGAAACATACAAGGGGACTTAAAGTGAAAATGACTTGTAGCTAGTTGGTAACTTTTCAGTTTTGTCTAACCAAAGTGTGTTTTTACATTAAGAACACTGGGCAGCTATTCTAGTGGCAGCAGTAAGCAGTCTGGTCAATCAGAGTTTGAAAATGCACAAGGAGACAAAGTGAGAATTACTTGTAGCTAGTTATTTGATTTGTTTCCAACACCTTTTCACGTTTGGCTAACTGAACTATGTTTTTACATTAAAAGGTTAGGACTGCAATCCTAGTGGAAGTACAAAGGTAGCCTGGTCTGAGTTGGGAAACATGCAAGGGGAATTAAAGTGACAATTACTTGCTATAGTTATTTGGTTTCTTTTCACTTTTGTCTATCCAAAGTATGTGTTACATTAAGAAGACTGAGACTTGTATTCCAATGGCAGTAGTAAAGTAGCTGGGCAGTCTGAGTTGGAAAATGCAGAGGGAGGCTTAAAGTGAGAACGACTTGTTGTAGCCACTCATTTGATTTCGCTTTGCTACCTTATCACTTTTGGCAAACTAAAATGTGTTTTTTACATTAAGAAGGTTGATACTGTAATTCTAGTTGGAGCAGAAAGGTAGCCTGGTCTGTCTGAGATGGGAAACACAAGAGGCTTAAAATGAAAATTACTTATTGTAGCTGGATGGTAACTTTTAACTTTTGACTAAGTTTGGTATTAACTTGCACGTGAGAGTTACATTTGTTGTGCTTTTACATTATGAAGTTATGGAATCATCCATCTTGTGACAGAACATGTTAACCTGCTCTCTCTGAGTTGGGAAGCACTTCAGAAAGCTCAAAGTCTAGCCATTTATTGGCCAGAGGCCATGGGAATTAGTTTTCAGCATTTTTCGGTCTGCTATAAATGATGCACGTTTTCACGGAGTTGTTCATCACACAGTGGGGGCTAAAAGTATCCTGTACAGCAACATACATACAGAACTAGTACTTAGGACTTTACATGCAACACAGAAAGGCTTTGCATGGCGCTAAGCTTAGGGAAACTAGTTAGAGTATCAAACAGAAAGCAATAAAATCATAGCAATATCGAACAACTAGCTGTCACCCTAGACACAACTCAGGTGACCCATGTAAAACCAGGACCCTAAACCATAACACTCAAACCTGAATACAGCTCCTGACAACATGGACTGGCAATTTCCAATTTTCCCTGTGGCCAGTTTGGTAGATATGAGCCATCTGAGACAATGCAGCAATTGTCTCATGTACTCAGACAACCATTTAATCCTTAAAGAAACAAACACAGTATGAAAGACATGTAAACATGTAACTCCCTTGAAGACAAAAATTTCTTTTATAAACAAAGTTGTGAAGAACTCACACATAACATCCTTCACACATATCACTCACCACACAAACAGACTTTCCTATTCTGAGGCACTTAAAAGAAACCTCTCCAAACCTCAAGGACCTCCTATGCTGTCAAACTGCAACATGAATGGTCAGTAATCACTAAAGCAAACACCAAAAGCAACCTCTAACATCACACACAAGCCCACACCTAATGATAACCCAAGAACAAAGCCCATAAGGCAAGCAAACACTTTACCTAGTACTCTTGTCATAGGGGATTCTATTATATGACACACACATACTCCTCTCATCAGACTAGACAAGAAGAAGATAACGATTACTTGCCTATCTGGAGTTAGGATATGCAATATCACGTGGCACTGAAATCACTGCACCACAGGTACCAATATGTCAATGTCGGTGTAAATGACTTGAGGTGTACATCACTGGACTATATAAAAAGAGACATTATGGATCACTTAGAATATGTGTACATGCTTTGCACTGAGCAGCATTCTACCTTCACCAAGGATGATCCATACCTCTTAACTGTTCAGATTTTCACAGAATGTCCAGATTTTTGCTTCATATTTTTGGTATGTTCCTCATACAACTTCTGTTTTTCTGGCAAAACACTGAAGATTGAAATCACTAAGTAATAACAAATAACAACAACCATTTGAGTTTCAGACTTCATAATATATAACAATGCAAAACCTGTTATTCTAGCAACTATCTAAGTTTACTGGAGCAATATTTAAAATATGTCCCTATTTTTGGGCCTTTGTCTAGATTTCTTGCTCTGAAAGACTGAGAGGTATGAGTACTGATGTCACTGTATGAGCAGAAAATAACTGATTTTAATAAGTGGCCTAGTTTCTAGTGTCACTCAAGGGAAATCCAATATGGATTAGCATGGGAGAACATGAATAACAGACCACTTTGCTTTACCAAAGATGATCTGCACCTGTCCACCCTGGGCTTTCAGATATTGGCTAAAATTTTATCCATCCCTTTAGAAAATTTTTAGGCAATATCAAAATGACAAAACTACCAACATGGCAAAAAATCCTCAAAGCAACCTTAAGGTGTTACTGCTGAATGTTAGGAGCCTAAACAAGCAGACTCCATACCCTACAAGCTCTCCTCGCTATACAGAATGTAGACATCTGTGCTGTCACAGAGACTTGGTTTAAAGCCACAGAAGGTACACCCCATCAGTGGAAGACTACAAAGCCTTCCACACATTTAGAACAGCAGCAGCACAGACAGGGGCTAAATATGGAGCTGTCTCAATCTATGTTAGCAGTAAATACAAATCTAGGTTGGTTAAATGGGATAATGCCCTTGAGTTCATCCACATTTAAGTGTTTGTAGACAAGGTTCCTTACCATGTCCTAGCCATCTACAGATCACCAACATTACCCATGAAGCTCACAACTCTTACCTGGACCTATTAGAGGTGCTCACCATCCAACTAAATACCCTATTAATGAGAGACTATAACTACCCCTCCATAGACATGCAAACATATATTACTGCTAACTCACATTCACAACATTTCCTGAACTCTCACCTGAGGACCTTACAAATGCCCTGGATGAGATAGTGCACTCTCCAACTAGAGGATCAAACATATTGGACCTAGTACTCACCAACATGGGAGAGAGTTGCAGACACCCCCCCATGTCACTTCCTAATTAATGACGTCAGACCACAAAGATGTCTTCCTCGAAAAAAAATCAACACAAAAAACCCAACTAAGCCTGTAACACTTAGGAAGCATTCTGAAGTGAAAGACACCCTATTAACTGATGGTTTGTCAAAATTCACATCCCCCCAACCCCCAACCTCAAGAACACAGCTACCTGTACAGACTTATTTATAGAAACCCCTGTATAAAAATGTAAATGACTGCACAGAGGCTGCCGTACCTTCCAGAAGTAAGCTCAGATATGTAACACCAAAAACAAACCACACTGGTGTAATCCTTACCTTAACAGACTATATAACAAAAGGAAAAAAAAGTTAAAGCCAGAATCAGAAACAACTGTCATATAGACAAGAGCTCTCCGATTCAACTAAACAAGGAACTAAGAGGTATAATAAAGTCCAACAATGCCAATTACAAAGTCAGGATATCCTCCCACACTAAAGATAATCACAAGGCCTTCTTCAGCTATGTCAGGAACCTTAAAGATAATACTCAGCAGTGTGCAGAACTGGTGGCAAATGGTACAGCCTTCAATGACCAGGGTGGCATTGCAGATATGCTGTCTGATAAATGTAGCTCCATCTTCACCCCCACTCTCCCTCACTACCCCCTGTGAAATTCGTTCTACCCCCCCCCCCCCAAATTTCAACAGGAAGCAGGTCTGGGAGGCACTCACTAATACCAAAAACACTTTGATGGGCCCAGACAATATTCCTGATACCTCCTAAATAGCCTAAAATATGACCTAGCAGGTCCACTTGCAATTATCAACTACAACCACAAAACAAGTTACATGCCAGGTGAATGAAGGGCTGCAAGAGTCATCCATCTTCATAACAGTGGACCATTAAATGACTCCGGGAGCTACAGACCCATCAAATCTGAGAAGTCTAATACGCAGAACCATGGAATTATCATGTAAATGACTGACAAGGACATTTACAACCTACACACACTGGACTCATCCCAGTTTGGCTTTGTTAAGGGAAGGTTTGCCTACTTAACCTGACAGACTTTCTTCGAGAAAGTCACCATGGCTATGGAAGAGAAAAAAACTGGACAGGCATACAATACTCCACTCAGGTTGCTTACAAACTCTCAGAACTAGGCGTATATCCCTACATATCCCACTGGAATGCCAGCTGGTTCACAAATATGACCCAAGAAGTTGGGATCAGTTAATCCACCTCAACAAAGTGAATGGTCACCAGTAGAGTACCCCAGGGCATCTGGCTGGGCCCATTCCTTTTTTCATCTACTTCTTGGAAGTCAAGGCTAATGTTAAAGGCCTCTGTCTCACCAAGTTTGCAGATGACCCATGACACCAACATTCTACAGAGGGTCTAACACAAATAAATGACTGGTGTGAAAGCCACATACTAAAATTCAATGCAAAGAAATGCAATATAACGCGCTTTGGGAAATTGTCCACCCAAGCTAATTACTTCTTTGATAAAACATCCCTAAACGTTGACCCAGTAATTAGGGATCTGGGAACATATGCAGACGGTATTCTGACATTTGATCAACATGTAGCTAAGATAGTGAATAATTCATTCTATGTCACCCAACACATAAACAAGGGTATGGCATACAGGTCCATGGAAGTTATAGTACCTCTCTACTCAGCTCTTGTCAGACCCATAATTGAGTGCAATGCCCCCTCTGGCATATACCTAACCAGGAACTTGCAACAGTTGGAAAGCCCTCAAAGGTTCCTCATCAGGTGAATCCAGGGTATGAATACCCTGCCCTACACAGATCGCCTTAAAGTCCTCTCTCTGTACTCAATCTCCTACAGGTTACTGAGAGGCACTAGCACATAAGGCATCCTCAGATGCAGCTCTGATGGATCTCTTGCACATCCGCAATTCAAACAGCACTAGAAACAGTAGATCAAAGGAGCTGAACTTTGCCCGTGACATAAATATAACATGTTGGAGGAACTATTATCTCTCAAAGGAGCCCTGTGCTATGGAATAAGCTCTCCATCTATGTGAAGCAGAGTTCATCCCTGACCCTATTCAAACCTATTCAAAAGAAACCTTGATCACTGGATGGGAAAGTGGAAATTCACACTTGGTCTGGTCCCTATGTCTCTGATGGACAGAGATCGACAGTAAGTAAATTAATCCCCAACTAACACACCCCCCACATGACACTTGGCTATCTCTTTACTAACATACCCCACCATACAGCGTTCAAGGAACCAATAGACAAAAAGTACAGTTTTGTACCTACCATAAATGTAGATGTTCGAAGATCCACATTGCTGCAGTCCTAACACTTGGGTAGTCCGCTGTCCCAGTCGGCCCGAATACCAAAGTATAAGGCTGACGTCGGTCAAGGTGCATTTGTCTGACATCAGGACGTCAGGGTACAAATGCGCATGACCGACGTCATATCCTCAGTCTTTTCTTGCCCCAGATGTCAGAAGACCCTAAAAAGAAAAGGCCAAAACCCAAAAAACACCAAACACTGCTGTACCTAATATATATACAATATATACAAATTTACAAAATAGAACCCCACCCACACAACCACCCCTAAACACAGAGGGAAGGAGGGAGATTGGACTGCAGCAATGTGGATCTTGAACATCTACATTTATGGTAGGTACAAAACTGTACTATGTTCTTCATCCCACATTGCTGCAGTCCTAACACTTGGGTAGAATCCCAAAGCAGAGGTAAGGGGGGATGGCTAAACTATAATGAAGCAGGAGCTGCCAAAACGCCCTGCAACACAGCAGTGGCAAAACCAGCCCTGGATTTAGAATAGAGAGGAAGGTGGTAATGCTTGGAGAAAGTATGCACTGAACTCCAAGTAGCTACCTCCAAAATATCCTTAGTTGCCACCCCCCCTTAGAAATGCTGTTGAAGTGGCAGTAGCCCTAGTGGAATGAGGCCTAATCCCAGCTGGAATCTCCTTGCCATGATGGGAATAACAGAATGCAATGCAAAACCCAATCCACTTAGATATAGTTTGTTTTGACACAGGCTTGCCCTGAGAACTCAAAGCAAAAGAAACAAACAACTGCTGAGACTGCCTAAAATCCCTAGTCCTGCTTAAATAATAACGCAACTGCCTGTGTACATCTAAAGTGTGCAAAATCTTTTCCCCTATTTTGGGGATCTGCATAAAAAGTAGGCAAATGAATAGTTTGGTTTAAAGCCACACTAGAAACCACCTTAGGCATAAAGGAAGGATTAGTACGTAATGATACCCTATCCTTATGGAAAATCAAAAGGCTCAACCGCCATAAGGGCCTGCAATTCAGAAACCCTTCTTGCAGAAGTAATGGCCAACAAAAAGCAGTCTTCCATGACAAGTATTTCAATTCAGCAGTAGCCAGGCTCAAAAGGTTGTAGAGTAAGTTTCTCCAACACAAAATTGAGATCCCAAGCAGGAGTAGGAGCTCTACGGGGGTCTTATATTCTTTGCCCCTCTAAGAAATTGCTTGAACAAAGGATGAGAAAACAATGGTGGGTCACAATCATAGTGAGCTGAAATTGCTGCAGCATGAATCTTAATGGAAGAGAAAGACAAACCTTTGTCCAATAACTCAGTAAGATATTGAAGAGCCACACTCAAATTAGGCTCAGAAACCTCCAAATCCTTTGCTGCACTCCAAAATAAAAATCTCTTCCATTATTCTGCATACACTTTACGTGTACTAGGTCTTCTGGCTTCCATAATCACATTCAAAACTTGTTGAGGAAGTTGAGACCTGCTGTGGTTCAAAACAGAATATGCCAGGCTGTTAGATGAAGAGAGTGAAGCTTGACATTGAGTAGATGACCGTCCCTCTGAGACAAAAGGTGTGGAATTAAAGGTAAAGGCCATGGAGGCTTCCTTACCAGATTCCTCAGTAATGGGTACCAGTGTTGCCGAGGCCAATCTGGAGCTATCAAAATCATCCTTGGCTTGTCTTGTCTGACCTTTAGGAGTACCTTTGGGAGGAGAGGCAGAGGTGGAAAGGCATACACATGAAGATTTTCCCAACTGAACGAAAGAGCATCCACTTTCCAAGCTGTGTGATGAAACCTTTTCGTGCAAAACTTTGGCAGCTGGTGGTTTAGTGGAGAAGCGAACAGATCTATGTCTGGAGTTCCCCATGACACTGTCAATTTTCGAAATACATGAAGATCCAGTTTCCACTCGTGGGGATCCATGATTTGCCTGCTTAACACATCTGCTAAGGAGTTCTGTGCTCCTGGCAGAAAAACTTGCCTGAAGATTTAGCTGCAAGCTGAGCGCAGTCTCCCACAAAATCATTGCTTGCCTGCATAGAGGATAAGAATGTGTTCCCCCTTGCTTGTTGATGTACCACATGACAGTTGTGTTGTCTGTTAGAATCAACACCTGCCCTGGAAGAAGTAACTCCTTGAAAGCCATTAATGCAAACTGGACTGCTAACATCTCCTTCATGTTGATATGTAGATGCTGTAGTCTGGCAGGCCACTTGTCTTGTATCCACTTTCCATTCAGATGAGCTCCCCAAGCTATGTCTGAGGCATCTGTCGTTAGAATCTGACTCGCCTCTGGCGGGTCACAGAGAGTCCCTTGTTTAGGTGACATTCCTGAGCCCACCACAAAAATTCCTTTTGAATGCAAGGTATTATTGGAATGACAGTGTCCAAATCCTGGCAGTGCTGTGTCCATACATTTTTAGATACCATTGCAGCTTCCTCATATGCAGTTTGGCATTGGGAAGCACCAGAATACAAGATGCCATGAACCCTAAGGCTTGAAGGACTGTCCTTGCAGTCAGCCCGGACTGAAGAGATAGTTGATGAAAGTAAAGGGAAAGATTCTTTTGTTTGTCCGGGGTTAAAAAGGCCATCTGGGCTGCTGTATTCAGTCTCACACCCAGAAAGCACATGTCTTGAGAGGGTACTAGACTGGACTTTATTTCGTTCACAGAATACCCCAGGCATCTTAGCACTGCTATCACATATTCCAGATGCTGAAGAAGCTCGTCCTTTTCTTGAGCCAGAATCAGACAGTCGTCCAAGTAAGGATAGATTTGTATTCCTTTTAGCCTGAAGAAAGCTATGACTGGAGCCAGAACTTTTGTGAATACTCTGGGCAGTAGATAAGCCAAAGGGCAATGCAGAGAACTGATAATGGGAATTCCCAGCTCGAAACGCAGATACTTCCTGCAACTGAGTCTGATAGGCACATGAAGGTAAGCCTCCTTGAGATCTAAAGTTACCATCCAGTGATCTTTGCCCAGCAGAGGTAAAAGCTGTTGTAACGTTAACATTTTGAACTTGGGAATGTCCAGATAAGTGTTGAGGATAGACAAATCCAAAATTGGTCTCCACGTGTTCCCCTTTTTGGTACTAGGAACAGGCGAGAATAAAATCCTAGGCCCCTTTCTGGCACAGGAACCGGCTGAATGGCTATCTGGAGTAACAGAGAAATTTGCTTGTGAGCCTCTTTTCTTTGTATAGGAGGAATGTCTGGCATGCCTTTGAAAGGAGGCAAGGTATGGAAATAAAACCTGTAACCGTGGTGAACGATATCCAATACCCATCTGTCTTGGGTAATAACACTCCAATTTTCTTTGAAAAGTGCCAGCCTTCCTCCCAAAGGTGCTGCCAGACGAGAAGTCTCTGGCAGCTGAAAAGGCAGGTCATTGGGTCTGCTTACGAAAGGACTGACCCCTGCCCTCACCAGAAGACTGGGCAGGTGAACTCCCTGTTCTAGGCCTAAAAGAACCTTGAGCTCTGCCCCTACCACGTCTAGATCTACCCCTAGACTGAGAATCATAAGAAGGACATGTCCACCCCTTAGTAGGCCAATTTCTACTAAACTTCGGAGGCTGAACCTGCAAAAAATCTTTAACAGTCTGCATAGACTTAGCCTTGTCCTCCATTTTCTTTAAAACTGCTTCCACAGGCGAACCAAATAACACATCAGATTGTAAAGGAGCATATAAAATCCTTGTCTTTACATGCTCAGCTAAATTCTGATCCCTCAGCCAGGCGTGCCTGCGAAGAACAGAACCAGTGGCTGCCACCCTCGAAGAGGCCTGTACAGCATCAAAACCACATTGCAAGGAATGCTTACCCACCTGTTCAGAAACATGAACTAAATCCTGCAACTCTTTACACTCAATACCAGAGCATCTACCTTAGACTTCAATTGTGTAAGGAGATAATTTTGGTATTTCAACATGTGAAACTGGCAATTCAAAGCCCTCATGGCTAAAGTGGAAGAAGTATACACCTTCTTTCCCCATCTATCCAAAGCCCTAGCCTCTTTATCAGAAGGAACAGGATTTTTAACAACAGAAGCCTTAACACCTTTAGGGCCCTGAGAAACAGTTTCTGGGTCTGCCCTAGGACTCTTAAAAGATACTTATGAGCTTCAGGCACCCTATAATGCCTATCCGGTTTAACTGGGGCAGGAGGCAAAGAATCAGGGTTCAGGAAGCCTCTGCAAAACATCTTCTACCACATCCAGAACAGGAGGTATAGCCAAAGGCCTATGCTGGGGTAGAACAAAAATTCCCTAAGCCTTTTCCTGGAATCAGAGAAATCTTGACCTTCCCATTTAAAATGCTCCCTCATGGAATGAAGAGTCTCTGAAAAAGAAAAATCCTCAGGAGGAGAAGCCGAAGGAGTAGAATCATCTACATCAGAATCAGAATAAGGAGGATACTCCTGCAAGTCTTCAGCCGAAGACTCAGAAGCCTCCGAACACTGCTCAAAACTCTCAAGCTCAGGTTCCACCCTAGGCCTCTTATCAGGGGGGGGCATAGAACCTCTAATCATAGTAATCAAATCTTCTGCCATTTTAAGCATATGTTTCTTAGGCAGAGACCCTGAAGAACTAGGGGAGACCCCACTGAAGTTAACCCTGGCCTGCCTCTAGAAGAAGCCTTGGAAACAGAAGGAGAGGCCTAACCACCTTAGGAAGGGAGGGAGAACAGCTACCTGAGAAGCCCCTTCAGCCTGGCCTACCTCCTGAGAGGACACATCTTGTAACAGTAAAGTCTCTCCCTGAGAATCCAAAGAACTTCTGGTAGAACCACCGGCTCCGAGCCCTCTAAAGAACCGGCGTCCGGGACAGACGGTTCTTCCAACCTAGGCTTTGCTGCTTTGTCCTTGCGCTTTTTAGACGCGGGCGCCGGAGCATCCGGCGGCATGTTGTAATTACAACGCTTCCCAAAACTAACCTGGCACAATCTAATCTTCTCTTAATAGTGCGTTTGTTAAATCTAGCACAAGAGCGACAGCCAACAACGCGTGCTCAGGCCCTAAGCAAGGTATACACAAGGTATGGTAATCCCTATGAGGTATCTGTTTCCCACAAAATACAGTTATTCACTTTTTCTGACATCCGGTTAAATACTGAGGCAAGAAAAAAAAATATTCCCAACGGGTACTTAGCCAACTTTGATTCGGTCTGAAACTCCGACTTCAGAAAATTTCAGAACGCCAACCTGCACTCGCAATACTGCTTCTGCATCGGACCATGCGGCAAAAAAGACTGAGGATATGACGTCGGTCATGCGCATTTGTACCCTGACGTCCTGATGTCAGACAAATGCGCCTTGACCGACGTCAGCCTTATACTTTGGTATTCGGGCCGACTGGGACAGCGGACTACCCAAGTGTTAGGACTGCAGCAATGTGGGATGAAGAACATCCGAGTTGGGTTGCACAGCTAGACTTGTAAAGACCATAGTGTTCATTAGCCTAGTATAAATCAATGAACCTTTGAAAATAAGGCACTCAGAAATTCAAGGATATAATTGGTATGGTAATCAAGAAAAGCTGCTTTTATTTGCAGGTGATATTATTCTGTACCTGATACTGAAAAGGACATCTCAGTGTTGTGGAACATTCTGAGACAAACAGCAAATAAAACTGAAATTTGGAATAAAGACCAGTATAGCACAACAAATAAACTAGTTAAAAATCCAACCAGTCCAACTGGCAGAGTTAATCACAAAACATTTGAATTTATTATACTAAAAAACAATAAAACTTAAAAACACATTGCACAGATAAGCACTTTTATGTCCTTTTAGAATGGGCGCTTCATCAGCTCTACAAACAAGAGTACAACCAGTTGTATTCAAAATTACCACCTCAAGTCACGTGATTTGAGTATCGATTTTAAAGGGACCATTCCATTCAGTCCCTTTCCACTGTCTGCTTGTAGTTTCAATCCATTTCACTTCTAGACACCCAGTCTTATTCCTCACATCACCCTTCCTACTATTACATGCCAGTAGCTCCAAAACAAAAAAAACTAAGAGTGTCTGTCATCACTGTCAACGATACGTTTACATAAAGCATTCAGAACGTCTTTCTTTTTAATGTCATTCAAGTGCTCATGAATATGATCCTTTAAATATATCTAATCGTCTTGCCTAAATAGTATGACTTACATTTAATACAAAAAGATAAATATACCAAATTATAACTTTTGCAGTCAGTACAAAACTAAAAATATATTTTTTCTCAGTGGTGGGATGTACATAGAAATTACTGGTATAAATACATTTACACGTTACATTTCAAAGACAGATTCTCTTCCTTTCAGATTTACTAATGGTTCTTTTAAATGGTTTACAGCACAAAACTTTTTTCAATGTCTTATTGTTTTTAAAGCAAAAATTGGAAGAATCACCCAGAAGTTCCCTATATCTATCATCTGATATAAGCACATGCCAATTTTTGTTAATAACATCATAAACAGCTTGAACATTAGTTTAGTAGGCGACGCTCATTCTAAGGTTAGGACATCTATTATTATTGGCCACAATACCTAACTCAATAGCATTCTCACAACGTGCAGAAAAGAAAGGTTTAGCAGAACCATCTCTCTCTTTGAAAGAACCTCACTACATGCATAATCAATCTGCTTTGCATGGTATCCCCTATTTCTGAAATAATTGTTAAGATCAGCAAAAGAGTCTCTTAAAACTACATCATTGGCACTCAAGCAAGCATATGTATAAAACTGTTCTTTTAAAACATTATTATGCATGTGTCTTGGATGCATGCTTGTGCAATGTAAAACTTTATTTTTACTGCACTTCTTATGTATCTTAGTACTAATCCCACTAGATGTCAACATAACATACAACATCCTGAACTGTTGGGTTTGGATCTGACCCTTGGATCTGACTTGGCTGCTTCTTCCAGCTCGTGGAACACAAATTCTAGAGCTCCTCCCTTACCCATAATGCCCTAGTGGTCTAATACCTAAGATCTTGTTTGCTGCCCCTTAAACCTGTAAGCATTAGGAAATGATAAATCAACAGAATCTAGAACTCAAAGTAATAGTAGTGCCTCCAGTATCTTATGATCCTTCCAAAAGTCAAACAAGGACGGGATTGGAGGGAGACAAGCTGAGGAAGAATGAAAATGGATAACACAGATGGAACAGTATGGCAAGTAACATAACTTTTTTTATCTGATGTTATTATTTTCATTCATTCCTCAACTGTTGGGAAAGAGTCTCCAACTACCTAAATCCCATGAAGACTCTTAACTCGGATGAGAAAAGTCATAGATTAAAATGAGGTCAACCAGAAGTTTGGATTCTGGGTTCGAGTGGTTTCCCTACCAGGGATTGATAACAGAGTATAGGCATACAGAAGGGGCAAGGAGAGTGTAAAATGAAAGGTTAACTTGGGTTGAGTTTATTGTTGAGTCTACAACAGAAGCAGATGTTAAAAACAGATAGTAGTGCATACAAATTAGTATAAAAATCAATCAGAAGAGGTCAGAAAAGAATGAGAATGGAAAGGCAGCATGCAAAGAAACGATGGAAAGATATTTATAGTGCTTCCCAGTAAGCAGCAAAATATAGAATGTTTAGGATTTTTGCATGGAAGTATTTCCATAGGTATTTTTATACCCCAACTAGACTTCAGAAAAAATGTCCACAGGCAGACAACAATTGCTGGATGTGTGGTAGGAAAGACAGGGGTACCTGTGAACATGTTTTTTTTGGGACTGTAACAAGATGATAGATTTTAGAAATTCCCCACAGGGTACCTTGTTAGAAATGCTGGGGGAGCAAATTATTTTAACTAAGGAAGTTATTCTTTCGAGCTAGGTTACAGAACTGAATTGCCTAGATTCAGTAAGGCCCTGCTAAGTTTAATGCTGTTGGCTGCCAAAAAAAATACTATGAAATGGAAATCAAAATCAAAACCAACTATTACAGAATTGTTGAATTTTGTAAAGGGGATAAAAGAACTGAACAGGATCTTTAAAAAAGGGAAGAAGTAAACTACATGGAAATAAAAGGAATGTGTGGGAACAATTCATAAAGAATAATTTTCAGGAGGAGTGCTATTTCAGGGAATTCAGGAGTTGAGCAATTTATGTAATGTTAAATTGAACAATTAAGACAAAAATCATATTTGTATAATGTGTACAAAAGAAAAAATTGCAGTGGTTTGTTTTCTCTTTTACAAACTGAATGCATAATCATTTCACTATGGAAGGTGTCATGTTAATAAAGATGTAAAAAAACAAGGCTCTGGAAATATCACTTGTTTTTCACATACAATCCTCTTTCTTGAAACAGCTGGTATACCATCTATACTGTACAACACTCAAAGGGGATGAATGAATAGGAGTCTCTCACACTTTTCCCCAATCTAAAACAATACAGCAGCCTTAAAGATTTTGCCCACTGAATATTCTGTTGACTTAAACCTCATGAACTACATCAGATGCAGATGCCACTGCAAATAAGCATTATCTACATCTTTACGATTAAGAAAAGAAATGAATGGCTTTCTTGATTACAGAGAAACTTCTCAAATTTCTTCCAGGCCCATACATGTGTCAGAAACATTTAAGTCTCATTTAAGGTTCCTGGAACAATACAACAGCTTCCTCTTTTTCTTCTGATGCTGAAGGACAGCTTCAACCCTTAAGTTTAGGTATCTCTCTTTCAAAGGAAGCAGTGACGTTACACAGTTGTACAGGGCAAGGATGGATGTTTCTGGTAACATTTCTTTGAAGTGGTCAGATGCAGTATGCTGGATACAATTTTTAACAGCATGGACAATAGCTGTCCTACTGTAGAAAGATTTAGGCCACATTTACCCCAATAATTCACTATAAAAATATTTTTTTTCTGTTGCATTCTTTGTAGTGGTATGATCTGCCTGATAGCTTCCATTTCCTCTGGACCTGGTTTGCCCCCCAAAAATAAAAAAAATAAACAAATGCCAGATGCAATCCACACTCCATTACATGACAGACTGGTTAGTGTTTTCATCCATACACATACTTCACCAGACAATTATGTGACCAAATTGAGAGAACTACCTGGTAGTGCAGCTCTTTCCACAATATTTAAATCCTTCACTCCCTCCAAAGATTAACAGTAAAACTTCTAGACAACAAAACAAACAGCCTTTAAAATCCTTTCATACCTTCAGTGTCTATAAACCGTATTTTTATCAAGGTTCCTCTAACTATGTTCCTGTAATGTTCAAATTGTTTTATCTACATAAAAAGACTGGCATGTTATGCACTTTGCTACATAAAATGCCTTGAAGCAAACCTTTCCTAATAGGTACTTCAATCATACATCACATCTGATTTGAATGAAAACCTGAAAAAGAGTTATGTACTTACCAAAATTTGGCATCTGTGTTATCCTACTCATCACTCTGGGGTCTAGGATCTGACATCGAATCCAAGCTGGCAACTTTACAGGCAGCTACTAAGCTCAAGCCCAGCCCACTCCCATGATCCCTTGCTGCACTCTAACCCCTCCAATCGAGTTTGCCCTATGGTAGAAAACAGCTAAGGAAGACCTTGACCACAAGACAGAGCATCTCCACATCCTCTAGATCCCACAGGACAGGGGGAAGGAGGGAGGGATAGTGATGAGTACTGACATAGGATAAAGTAGATGCCAAGTTATGGTAAGTACATAACTCTTTATCTGATGTTATCCATGTCACTGTTCCTCACTCTTGGGTCAGAGTCCCCAGCTACCTTGAATTCTGGGCAGCCTCATGGAGGGACATGCTGAAGAACAGTGGAGCCAAAGTAAGCCTTGTTCCTGGAGATAATGTCAAGCTTGTAGTGATTGACAAAAGTGTGAGGAGAAGACCAGGTGGCTGCCGCACAAATTTCATCGATGGAATGATGGGCAAGACAGGCAGCTGACATAGCCATTCACCTACTGGAATGAGCTCTTCCGATTGGACATAGTAGGGATAAGCCTTTGAATGAATAGGCGAAGGAAACGCACATTGAAATCCAAGGAGAAATAGTTATTTTGGAAACTGCCTGACCCTTCCTGTTAAGGAAGAATGCCACAAACAGCTAGTCAGACCTGTGGAAATCCTTTGTTCTATCATAACTGTCTATACATATCTAGCGTATGCAAGAGATATTCCCTTTATTAGCAAAGTTTGGGAAGAAAACTGGCAATTGAATTGACTGGTTCAGATTTGCTTCTGTGGCAACCTTAGGCATGAGCAAAGGATTAGTTCACAGAGCTATTCTGTCTTTATTAAAATCCATGAAAGGCAGTTTGATAGAAAGAGCCCAAAATTCTGAAACTCTTAACTGAAGTTATGACTACTACAAAAGCCATCTTCCACGACAAGAATTTGATATCACATGTGGCAGCAGGCTCAATTGGACTCTGTGTGAGAGATTGCAGCAGAAAGGAAAGGTCCCAATGGGGGGAAAGGATCCTTGACAGGAAGTCAGAGCAGGAAACCCCCCTTTCAAAAATGCCTTACACAACTGAGAGGAAAAGGTAGGTTCCTCACAAACATGTAAGATGGAGATAGATTCTAACTGGACTTTGATAGTACAGAAGCTAGCGCCAGCTTGAAATAGCGAAGACAAGAAGAGCAAGATATCTGAAATGGGAGCCGAAATGGGACCCAGATTGCCTAGCCCAAATAGAGAATCTTTTCAATTTATTGGAGTAAACCTTTCTAGTAGAAGCCTTCTGAAAGGCCAGAATAATGTTCTTGACTGGAGAAGCCAGCTTGGACTGTTTCAAGATTACCAGAAATGGACAAATCAGATGAAGCGTCTGGAGGCTGGGAATCAGAAGCTGAGAGGGATGGGAAATCAGATCTGGAATGGGATCTAGTACCCAAAGGGGGTACACATCAAATGAGACCATAGAAGGGGGAACCACACCTGCCGAGGCCAAAAGAGGGTGATGAGGATCAAGGTGGCCTTGAGGCGACGAGCTTTCTGAAGAACTCTGGGAATGAAAGGTAAAGGAGGACAGGCATAAAGGAGACCTGGAGGCCAATCGTGAACCAGAGCACCCCTGGGGGATTTCCCATCTGGGGGAATCAGGGTGAAATACCAGCTGTATTTGTGATTGAGAGGGGAAGCAAAAAGATCGCAGCTTGGTTGACCCCAGCGAAGGAAGATCTCTTCTGCCACTGAAAGATTCAAGGACCACTCGTGAGGACTCAGGATTGCCCTGCTGAGTCTGTCCGCTATTACATTGGACTCTCCGGGAATATGTTCTGCAGTGAGAAACCTCCCTGAGGACATCGCCTATTTTCACACCCTCATGGCCTTGCGACAAAGCAGATAAGAATGTGTGCTCCCCTGCTTGTTGATTTACCATACAAAAGCCATGTTGTCTGTGTGAAATGCAATGGCACCTGGAGGGTGGCAGTCCTGAAAGGCTTGCAATGTGAGGAGGACCACCCTCATCTCCAGAACACAGATATGCAGTTTGGTCTCTGCAGCGGGCCACATGCCTTGGAATCTCTTTCCCTGAAAATGCCCCCCACCCCCGCCCTAGCAGGGAAGTGTCCAAGGTCACTATGGCGCTGGGGGGAGGAAAAGAAAATGGTCTGCCTACGAGAAATTTGGGAGACTGGCTCCACCAAAGGAGACAATGCCTGCACACTGGAGTGAGATGGGTCAGGGTTCTCATCGGATGATACAGGAAAGACCACTGAACTGCTAGAGTCCACTGCAGAACTCTCTGCAGCCTGGCTAACAGCACCAGATAGATCGCTGCCACCATGGACCCTATGGCTCTGAGAATAAGGTGGGCCTGAGGATGAGTCTGATCTGCAAGGCAATGGACATGGGTTTGATGAGATGTATGCGATGGACAGGTAGTGCTGAAATCTCTGACACAGTGTCCAATGGGATCTCGATGAATTCCAAATTTTGGGATGGAATCAAGTTTGATTTGGGGAGATTCACTGTAATCCCTAACTGGTCAAATAGTTGGGAGTAGGTAGTGAGATGCAATGGCCAGACGATGCTTTGGAGCTGTGAAGAGCCAATCATCGAGGTATGGAAACATCTGGAATCCCTGTAGTCTCAGCTGAGCTGTGACAACTGCCATGCACTTGGTGAACACCTGGGGGCTGTGGTGAGACCAAAAGAAGGGTCCTGAACTGGTACTGATTGGCCCCTACTCGAAAGCGGAGAGGTCTCCTGGAGCACCTGTCTATTTTTATATGGCAGTATGCGTCCTGGAGAGCTACAGAGAACATCCAATCATCCTTGTGCAGCACAGACATGATGGACTAGACAGTGACCATCCGGAACTTGGACTTCTTGACAGAGAGGCTGAGGTTGCTGAAGTCCAAAATTGGATGCAAGTCCCCCATCTTCTTTGGCACCAAAAAGAAGTGAGAGTAAGTTCTGGATTCTCACTGCCCTGGGGGGGGGGGCACTTGGATGTCTCTCTTTTGAAGTAGCTTGAGCACTTCTTCCTGAGCTAGTTCCCTCTGATGAGGTGGTGCATCGGGGAGGTATGTCCTGACTGGAGGAGGCGACTTAGAAAAGGGAAAAGAGTAATCCCTGGAAATCATGTTTAGCACCTAATGATTTTCTGTAAGACTTGCCCAGGCCAAAGGGTGTGGAGACAAATGACCCCCGACTGCCTTCAAGGCAGGACAGTCAAGCAGTGCTTCAGGAGCATTGCTGGGGCTTCTCACAGAAGGGTTCCTGGGGCCCACATTTTGCAGACCCCCTCTGCCCCTAGGGTGACATCTGCCATTGAACCCTCTCCCCCGACCTCTAGAGGAGGGCTCATTCTGAGTGTCTTGAAAGGCAGACTGCGACTTGTGAAACCACATTTTCCTGGCCCCTCACTATGTCCTGGAAAAGGAGTATTGAGGGGTGGAAAATCTAATTCCCACAGCTGACAAGGTCTTGCCTTCCTGCTCATGGCAGGTAAGAGTCTCTTTGACCAATGGGCCAATCAAGGTACAACCATCAAAGGGGGGGGGGGTTGGTGAAAGACACCTTAAAGGATTCCACAAAGGCGCAGCCAGGCATGACACTGAATAGCGATGCCTGTGCCGGCCACTTGAGAGGCATTTTCCATAGCATTGGCAATCAACCTCGTCAATTAATTAGCTAGGGAAAAAAGTGTGAATAGTTTGGAGGACACCTTACTTAGCTTCCAGGCAGGCAGTACCTCAGAAAGGGGCATGGTAAGCTCCTAGAACAAGTCCCTTTGTAGCCGGTTGAATATCCCAGTTATTGAGTGCTCACACACCAAATGTAGCTGATGCAAAAACCTGCTTTCCATGCCTGTCAATCACCCAGGATTCATGGTTGGGGGGATGGACAGACGTGCTCTGTTCTGCCAGCTCTTAGTGGTGGCAGCTACCACGATTGCATTGACTGGCATTCCTTTGGATGAAAGCTGCTTGTCAGAAGGGGTACTGAGGAATTTGTCCACGCATTTAGGAACAGGCTCCACAGAATCCGGCTCCTTCCACTCCCTGCTGGTGATAAGGTCTACAAGTTCGTCTGCAGGGGGAGAAACTCAGGAGGTAGATGATCCCATCCCAAAAGCCTTCAGAAAGATGGACTGCTCAGAGGACAGGGGAAGGGAAGACCAACCATCCTTAAGCTTAAGGATTTCCAAGATGTCCCCGAAGGAGACATCCTCGGGTGGAGATCTGGGGAACCCGTCCCCTTCATCGAGGTCCATATCTTTGGTGAGAGATTCAGCAGGGAAGTCCAGGTACCTCCTCTTACACAATCTTTTCTGATGAACCTCCTCCAGGGGTGGCTCAGGGGTGGACTTGGAAGACAGGGGGACCCTAAGTGGGGCAACACCTGCCTGAAGGCTAGATTGACAGGGCTGACCTGGGACAGGATGAGTGGGGTTGAAGGGCTGGGATGGTCCCAGGAAGGCCAAAGAGGAAGCTCTCTGGAAGGAAAAGGCCCTGTCTACGACTCAGAAAGCCGAAGGACTGGATGATGCCCCGTCCGCACTCCTGGCAGGAAAGCCTGCCTGGGGAAAAGAACCAGAGCTGGCCATCACCTCCTGGCCTCTGGATAGTACTGACCCCGAGCTGTCAAGGGCCAAAGCGCCAAGGGGAAGGGAGTGGTCTGAAAAAACAGGTTTGGCCCAAGGACTCCGGGGTGACCACTTGGGCCCAGGACTCTGCCTGTCCAGGGGGAGGTCGAGCAGAAGTAGTCAGGGACTCAGACGGGGTAGGGACGGAAAGGCCCCTGGGGACCTTGGTCTCCCCCCACTGTGAGGGGGACTGATAGTCCAAATCCAACCTGGACGGACGAAGAGAAGCCAACAAAGGGGAAGATGATGGCCCCCTGGCCAGATGGGCAGGGGATGTGAGAAGTCCCAACTCAATCTGATGCTTGACAAAGGACCGCATCATCCTATCCCTATAGGAAGGGAGCAAACTCCTGGAGGATCTAGAGGAGGCGGAGGACCTGGCCAGGTATGTATGTCAAGATCCCACGGACCTCCCCTCTAAGGAATGTCTCCTATGCTTGGAGGCAAAAGGGGACTGCCCCAAGCCGGAACTGCAGGGAGAATCCTCTATAACAACAGTGGGATCCGAAAATGATCCTGGATCCGACCACCTAGGATCCGACAACAAGCAAGGATCTGAATGCTTGGCTCCCACATAACTCGGATCCAAGGAAGCCGGATCTGTGGCTGGTCTGGATCCGAAGGCATCGATCCAGAGAACTTGGATCCAGGAGTGGACTCCTGCGACCTAGAATCTGAGGGCTTCAGAGTGGAAGCTCTGGATCCGTGGGCAGAGTCGCTGGACTTAGGACTCTTGGCCACTGGATACGATTGGGTCGAGACTGTAATTGGATCTGAGGCACTGGGATCTGACAGTCTCGCGTTTTTTGAGGAGGAAGACCTGGGGAGCCACGGGCCTTCCATTTATGCTCAAAGCATCCAGACTTGGCAGGAGCCTGAGCTAAGGGACCCCCTTGAGCCAACTCTTTTAACAGGAGCTTATTTCGGTGCTTGACCAAAGCCCTGGGTTTGAAAGTGCCACAAATGTCTCATTCAACCTCCAGGAGGTTGGCGCTCAAATAATAAAGGCACTCCCCGTGCGAATCGGAGACAGACATCTTCCGACCACACAAGGAGCACCTTTTAAAGCCAAGTGGCTTATCAGACATAGTGCAGCCAAAGGGACACTCAAAACACAAAACCGTTAAAACAAGCACGGGTCAAAATAGGAAAAAGGCCAACCGATAAACGTACACCAAGCACTAACCAACTACAAGACTCTTTACTATAAAAACACCACCAAACAGCAGAAATAACATCCACTATAAAAAAGGGCGCCAAAAACACACATGTACACACACAAATGTACATATAGACAGATACACACACACACACACACACACACACACACACACACACACACACACACACACACTAACAAACGGGAGGGGAGGGACTAAAATTATTGGTACTAAGAGCTACACTAACAAGAAAACACTAAATTACAAGAAAGACTACTGACAAAAGGTTTGAAATAAAGCTGCTTATCCCCACTGGAGACTTAAACCAAAGAATCTGCATCTGAGGCTTAGCGCAGCAAATGAGATCTAAGGGGTTAGAGGGCAGCAATGGATCATGGGAGTGTGAGGAGCTCGAGCCTAGATGCTGTCTATAAAGTTGCCATCTCGGATCCAATATCAGATCCTAGACCCAAGAGTGAGGAATAGTGACATGGATAACATCAGATCAAATATTTCCGAGGGTGGACACATTTGAAGCATTAATGACTGGTTATTCAGTCTCACATAGAAGGATCCCAGACTGGCCGTAGAAGTGTCTAATAAAGCGCACGAATACATGAAAGTAATTATACTGTTGCATAAAAGAATTTGGGATTTGTCAGGCATTTTCTTCTTTAAATCAGTTATATAAAGGTTATCTTGACTGAAGTAGCAGATTTTTTATGGTTTTTAATATAGTCTGACCCTAGACACAGTGACTACCCACAAAGTGTAGCTGCTTCTGTTTAAGAACATACATTTGATCATCCAGCTGCAGTCTTGCAGACATGATGTTTTACATGATATTTCTCAAATGTAAATTATACTTATTTAGTGGCTTGGGAGACCAACAGAGCAGCAGGAAGGAATGGCCATGCCCATCTCAACTGGGAGGGTGTTCAATGATATTATCTCAGGAGAGGCATGGTTATAGACATTGTCCTTGGACATGCTCACTGAGCGTGGGGGAGTTGGTAGGGCATGTAAAGTACCCCCTCAGGAGGGATGCAAAGAAGGCCAAGCTCACAGGATGCCCTTAGGATCCATAACTGGCCCGAACAATACCAAAGTAAGTCCAGGGAGAGTAGGAGATAAGATGCTAGACCACAAGTGGGGCACCGCAGGCCAGGCCAGTTAAATGTTTACCCAAGGGGACAAAAAAATGTAAATTATGCTTCTGTATGATACTGCCATACATAAAACAAAAGTACAAGATCAATACCCTAGACTTGAAAAAGATAAAAAGAGATTGGGTCAGAAACATTCTGAATGCTCTACTGTATAAAAGGATCAATATCCTTTAGGTCCTGGACATTCAGGTGGCCCTTCTGCGCAGCACTCTAGGCTGTCTTTTCACTTGGTATACCACTGCAGCAAATGATACTGCCATACATGAAACACAAACAGAATCAACATCTAAACTGAGAAAAGACTGAAAAGATTGTGTCAGAAGCAGTGAAATGCTCTAAATTTCCCAAATGATCAATGTCCTTGGGTCCTTCTGCACTGGTCTCTAGGGTGTCTTTTCTTTGGGGCACCATCATAGTATGTGACTGACAAAAAAAATCTAAAGAAAACAAGGAATAAGGTGCAAGCACATTTTCTGAAAAAACAGAAGAAAGGGACTTCATTTTGAAGAGTGGCATAGAAACAATGGACTAATTCTATAACGGAGTGTACTGGAGGGATGGTGAAGTGGTGAAGTTAGAAATAAATAAAAATTAAGTAGGAAGGTCAGACTTAAACACTCTGCTACTTGCAAGAAAAACAAGACCAGAGAAATGCTGATTCATTATATAGCATTTGTGAAATAAATGATGCAAAGACAACTGTGAGTGACTAAGAACACAGTAAATGTCAAACAAAAGCAAATAGTGTTACCATGTTATTAATTACAGCAGGGTGGACTTTTGCTCCACTGTCTCTTTTCTGAGTGGCTTCTTCAAAGGGCTTCTCATGACCATGGGTCTCACCTTCCTCTTCTGGGTTTGGGACAGTCTTAGTACTTATTCTTCTGATTCTTTCATTTCCACTTTGCTGTTGAGCATCAATGTTCCTAGCATCCTCTTCATGAAATCTCTTCTTTGAGTTTTCAGTTAACAAAAAACTTTTATCCTAAAAAATAAATTCTCTATGTTAACATTACTTTAAAATTTCTAACAATGGCTTGAGAAATTTTATCATCTTAGTTTAATCATGGAAAAAAAAGATCTGACATGATGTACATCAATTCTGTATACTTAATGCATTCTGCCATTCATCTTAATTTCCTGCACATACAGTTAGTTACATATTGAAGACAGTTTTATTGGAATATTCACCATATGAATGCAGTCTCCTGAAAGGCTCCTGCATCTAGTACATAAATGGTATTATTCACCTCGTCTGTTCTATTTTTCTTTTCTTATTATTATATTAATATATCTGATACACATTTCCATTTACTCACATCAGTCATAGCTTCGTGTAGGTTCTTAAAGAGGCAGTGATTACAATTATTCTTTACTTATTTCAGTTGACCAGAAACCGTTTACATAAAACATAAAAAAAATTTAACAATGTATCATTAAATTGCCTTTCCTCTAAGAAAAGGAGGAGATTCCCAACTGCAATAGAAGCTTTTCTCAAAGCCCTAATATTGTATTGAGTACTTGATTTATACTCAGTCAAAACAACCTACTACTATCACCATACCCTAACATAACCCCATCACTCTCCAAAACTGAAATCCTAATATCCATCTTAAAAATAAATGCATCTAAATCCTTTTGTATCATTGCCCTATGCACCCCCCCCCCAAAGAAGCAGTTCAATCACAACAATACTAAAAGACATACTCTCCTGGACAGACAGCCATATACACTGTAAGACTACCATGCTACACGATGTAAATATTCACTGGTCTAGTTCCACCCACACAAGCTCTCAACCATTCAACCGATTCAATCACTTAAGGAGGTATAACGCTCACTGAGGCTCAACATCCAGTATACACTGGATTCTTACCAACATCCCAATCAGCATAACCAAATCTGCCACATCGTCTGCATACAGCAACTTTGTTGATCTGTCCCTTCCGACCAGTTTGCTAATGTAGTCCATCACCAGTATGAACAGCAGTGGGCTCAGAGGTGAACCCTGAAGCACACTCACTGCCACTAGGAACCCCTTTGTTGAGACTGAACACTGTTTGTACTTAAGTCATTTGACCGTTGTACAGAGCCTGCACTAATTCTAACAAAGTTTCTGGGATTTTAAACTACTGCACGACTGCACAAATCAGTTTTCTTGGGATCTTGTCATATGCTTTCTTCAAGTCTAGGAATGCTCAGTTGGACTCTTTCCTCATCTCTATCTTCTTCTCAACTATCTGTCTCACTGCAAACACAGGGTTGGTTGTGCCACATCCTGATCTGAATCTGAACTGCTCATCTCCCATCTTACTTTCAACTATTCTGTATTTTTGTTTTACAATTCTTGCCGGAATTTGAATGCAGTGTGACAGGAGTTTGATAGCTCTGTACTGCCCACAGTTATAAATGTCCCCTTTACATTTGAACATTGGCAATAGTACTAATTCTGCAGTCATTTGGGATACATCTGTCTCTACATATTGTTTTGAGTACCCTCAGAAGGCAATTCTCCTCCATCACACCCATCATCTTTATCTTATCTGCTGTGACCTCATCTGAGCCTGCTGTTTTCCCTGATTTCATTTTCCTTAGTGCTGTTATTTCTTCTATGGCGGGCACCTCCTCTTCATAAATTGCAGGATGTGTTTTGAGCAGTACAGGTTCTCTGGGGTTTTCTTCATTCAGTAGCACCTGGAAATACTCCTTTCATCTGCCTCTGAAGTCCTGTGGAATGGTGAGCAGGTGGTTGCTGGCATGCCTTATGAGGGGTGTCTATCTTCTTTATCTTTCTCTTTGCCTTGCAACCCAATATAGCTTCTTTGTGCCATCTACTGAGTCACATAACAGAAGCTGGTAGAGTCACATAACAGAAGCTGGTAGAGTGCCTCTGATGCCTTGCTCTTTGCAACTGCAACCCCTCTTAGTCTCTTTGTTTGCCAACCAATATTCCTTCCTAGCCTGGTTCATCTTTTCTATCTCCCACTTTTTGCTTTCCACTACCAAATTTCCTTATGCACCTTATTTCCATATCTATCTCGGCTGCATATCTTCTCTGTAGTACTCATACATGCTGTTTTGCAGCTCTGTTATTCTTCTTCAACTCCACTTATTTCCTCTTCTTCAGGTGCTAGAGCTCTGAGTAATTCCCTAAACCATTGTGCCTTCTCTCCAGTTAACTTCCAGGTCTTCAGCCTAGCTTCTGTAGACCTTAGAGCCTTCCCTGACCACTGCTTTCACCTAATTGTGGCAACCAGGGGTTTATGCTGCAGGCAATCTGCTTCACTGGGAATGAATTAGCAATCGACAATTCTACCCTTTTGTGCTTTTCTTATTAGGAGGAAATCTAGCAGAGTCACATGTTCGCCACTAATGTATTTGCCTTTTGACAGTCTTTCTTGCTGAACCATATGTTGGTCACGGGTCTATATCACAACCCCGAAAGATCTAAAATGTGAATGTGTATAGATCGACACATAAAGGTCGATGTACATACACAGCGAAACACGTAAAAGGTGAAAATCAAAATGCTGAACGTGTTTTGTCAGCAAAACGCAACACACAGGTAAGTACAAAATAAAAAAAATATATACATTAACACACTTATGCAGGGGGGCAAGCCCTCCTGCACCTCCCACACCCCCTTTTTAAATATAACAACTCTGAGACTGCACTACAGTGGGGAAAAGGATATATTTCCTTATCCCCACCACCATGCTGCTGGCTGGGAAACACATTCGGCTTTTTGATTTTCGCCGTTTACGTGTTTCGCTGTGTATGCACATCGACTTTTATGTGTTGATGTACATACATTCACGTTTTAGATCTTTCGGGTTTGTAATATGTAACCGGTGGTCACCATTAAGCCATTTGCAAGACAGAAGTCTAGAACAACCTCTCTTTTATTCCTGTTGCCCCACCCATGTGGTCGTAGGAAGTCCTCATTGTTCTGTCGGTCCAAATATGTGCAATCAGGTCACCCATTATCAATACCAATTCCTGCTGTCCTGCTTTATATAGTAGGTCCTGCAGCTTCTGTCTAAATGCACTCTTCCTCATTATCACAATCTTGCTGTGGGACACAGTCTGAGATTATGACTAGTATCTTGCCATTACATTGGAGTGTGAGTGCTATGGGTCTGTCACTAATTCTGATGACATTCCTCACACTGTCTTACAAAGCTGCTCCCTCACAACAATTCCCACATCATTTCTAGCCTGTCCTTTCCCTGAGCAGTAGACTCTAGATCCCAAGCAAAGTGACTGCTGCACTGCTCTTCCATTTTGTCTCTTGGATACATATGATGTCCAGCCTCCTCCTTACCTTTATTATTTAACATATGGTAGGTTGATTGGTTTTAGTTCCAGCTTTCACTAAATAGAGCTATCCCAGGTAACCCAAGCTGGGCAACTAAACACCGGCCAGCCAGTAGCTTACTGACCCACAGCTGCTGGGCTTTACGGTGGGTACACACTGACCAACAAGGGTGCATTCACCTCTATCACCATTAGCATGGGCCTCTGTCCTAGTTCAGAGTAGGCCGGGTCCTCACTCCACTTATCACTGCCAAATAACCATGCCCATTTGGCAACATCAGTCAACATGACCAAATCACCTAGAGACATATTTTACACCACTGAGTGGCTAGCCCTGCCATGGCATGCAGTCTGTGATCAGTGTTCCCCTATCTTTGGGATATTGCACATCACAGTAGATGCCCAAAGCGGTTGGTCTATGCGATTCTTCTCCCTAAAGGGCACCTTCTAGGGTCTGTGCTGCTGCCCACAACTCCATTCTTGGGTGAATTTAAGATGGAAACACTCAGCGTGTTTTTGGGAGGTGGGAGGAACCTCACAGAGACACAGGGAGAATCTCCTTTCTCCATTCTTATGTTGGCTTAATTCTTAGAATACTTTCTGGTACTTTATGAATATAATACTCTGAATGGTTATTGCTTTCCTTAAGAAACTGCATCCAAATTCAAAGTCTCTCCTTAATTTTTCAGCTTCTCTTATTTCATCATTGTCCCTTTTCACTTTGAATTATAGTTTTTTGCTTGTGCTATGTATAAGAGCCTTAACTGAGTAACTCTGAAATACCACTTCAAATTAGGTAATTCAAACTACTTTCTTCTATTGGAACACCACAAATTGGTTCATTTCGGACTACTGCCTAAATTCTTAGAAAATGTATTCACTCCCAACTATTATACCACCTCAAAAACAACACCCTCCTATCCCCATCACAACATCATAGTACAGACACAGCTCTTCTCTCCTTCCTCAATACCATAAATTATTTCTGTAACAAGAACCTACTCAGTTTTCTTGGACTTTTTGCCTTTGACACGGTCTCCCATCACAAATTTCTCAGACTTTTTCTCCTAGATTTGTGTCACTCTGCTGCCAAATGGTTCACATTTACAAAGACATGCGTCTAGAATGTTTCTCCCCAGGCCTCCTCTGAAAATTGGCTTTGATCCAAGTTGGACTTTCCCGGTAAACAAATGTTAAATAAATGATACTTTCTTCAAAGATCCAGACTATTAAATGGGATCATTAGCCCACTCCTCTTCAATATCTTCATCAATGACTTGTCCTCCTCACTAAGCAATTCAACTCTAGCATAATATGCTGATTGCTACCCCATAATCTGTGATGCCCCTTCAATCTCACTCCTCCAAAAAGCCACACAAACTGTCATATCAGTTGTCAAAATCTGGCAAGACAACTCGCACCTTTTCTTAGCTCTTCTGCCCTAGAAATATCTCAACTGAAGAGAGCCCAAACTCTCTCCTATTTTCCATTGGTACTTAACCACACCAAATTTTTGATGATCACCTGAAATTTGATAGACACATCCAACAGATAGCAACAAAATAATAATAATAATTATAATTACCAAATGCTGGACTTATTATAACAAGGTAAAAAGTTCCCAATAGGCTAGGCACACACATAGACTTGCATCCTTCCTGCCCTATGCCTCCACTGTTTTTACTAACTTACAAACTAGCCAGATGTCAAAAATTAGAACAGTCATGCAGCAAAATAGGAAGGTTTGCCACAAACTTACATTATAAAACAGACTACTGTTTAGTCCTTGGAAAGTTAAACAGGCTTACCTTCCCCAACCTACCCAAAGTTTATCAGTTACAAACAACTCATAAAATCCTCTACTTTCCAAGTAAAAGTCTTACATGTAACAGCCTTCTTCAACTGTACAACCTAGATCACTCCCTATGCTCATCTGATAAATACCTAGCAGGTGCATCACGCTCACATGGAGTCTCCCTTTTTCCTCTCTTCCTCTTTCCTTATGCCTAATTGACAACCCCACAGTCTTCAAAGGAACCCTAAAAAGCTATATGCTAGACTCCTGATCATACCACTGTATCAAGCCACCTGGCCGATTTACTTTTTTCACTTTTTCTTTAACCCCTCAACTACTTTTCATTATGCTTTCACAGAGACTTCATTTATCACACAGACTACATCTTCATCTCTATGTCTCTCTGTCCTATATCCACAAAGTATAACACCTTACCACATTTTTTTCTCTTGTACGATACAGCCACAAACACTTTCCTCTTCAGTATGCCCTCCCAAACTGAGCAGGATGAACAGAGAGAAAAACTTGGTCTGGTCCTGGTAAAATTCAAAACATATCAACAAAAACAGCAAGTGCTTAAAGCTCAGTCAAATATGAAAGCACCTAAAAACAAATGAATCTTGAGTGTACCTAGATAATAACTACCAAGTTATACCAGGAGAAAAAATAGAGCAATTCATCATCACTATGAGATTGCTCAGGAAAAGAAGTCTGAGGTTCAAAATGTTATATGCAGCAGTGTGCAAATTTTTTTCCCTGGTGATTCAGACTTTTTATGGATTCTGAATCTATGGTTGTTGCTATTTGTCTGTTTGGCTTTTCCCGGTTAGGGGTCGCCACAGCGGAACTCCGGTCCACTAATGATTGGCAGTAGATTTGTATGGTGCCGAGTTGCCATCCCGACACCCAACCTTCAGCGAAGGCACACCCATTTATGCATGTCTTTCAGAGGCCACTCGACCGCAGGGAGGACATGCAGACTCCACACATAAAGGCATTCCAGCCGAGAATCGAACAGGAGAACCTCTTGCTGTGAGGCAACAATGCTACCGCTGTACCACAGTGGCTTTGGATCCTGAATCTATGGTGAATGAACTAAATTTTCCTTGGTAGAATGATGGCTCAAGAATCCTTGTAAGAAGAAAGAAAATAATGTAGGTTCCAGCACAAAGACCAAATCAGAGGCATCATTAGAAAGAATGCCAATGAAGCCACTTCCTTCAGAAGAAGATAAAGGCTAGAAGACAGACAAAAGTAAGATCTATCCAGGATGAAAAAAATTGTAAATACAATTCAGCAGTTACTGAACTACATGAAAGCTACAGTTGAAGAAATGTGATTCAAGGTAACTAGAAGGTGAAGTAACAGAACGCCTATTGGGACAGAAAAGTTATGTACTTAGCATAACGCTCCGTGTGTGCTGTCCATCTCGTCCTTTATTCTCACTGATGGGTCAGATCCTACGGGTTTCGGATCTGATACAGACACTAGTTGGATGTCAGAATCTTTCGGCTCCAAAACCAAGGGATGGATCGGAGGAGGAGGAGCAGGCGCTGAGGAGGAAGACTGTGTCTTGCCTGAAGCCTGTGGGTTTGGATCCAGTAGTAGTTCTGCCAAGGCTGGTGTCTTCAGTAGCCTTTGCACCACTCTGTCCACATCTTCGTCAGAGAGGCTCCTGGTTGACCAGGTGGAGAGGGTAGGAGACCTTGACCTAGTTAAAAAAGTTGAAGGGAGCAGAGAAGAGATAGTCTCAGATATCTAAATTCAGTTGGCAAAGTCGAATTCGGAGCTGAAGGTTCAGATATGGAAGACTTCGGAGCTGTAGTCTCTGACTGCTCCAAAGGAGTCTTAGATCTGGTTTGAGCTGTCTGTTATGATGGATAAGTTGGAGTCGACAGTTTAGTTACTTTCAGCTTCAGCAGTCCTAGATCCGGTTTGAGCTGTCTGCTACGATGGATAAGTTGGAGCCGACAGTTTAGTTACGTTCGGCTTCAGCTCTCAAGAAAATTTTGGAGCCAAAGAAGGTTGCTTTAAAGGCTTGTCTGATTTAGAAGACTCGGTAGTTATATCCTCAGAAAAAAGGGTTTTTAAACATCCCCTTCAGAATAAGTTTGTTCCTGCACTCTAAGAGCACTCTCTGGTTGAACCCATGGCAAAGTGAACAGGAAACCTGCAAATAAAGAGGTTGCAAGCAATACACACAAAGTGTGTGAATCACTAAGGAGCATGTATTTCTGCATTGCTCACATTGCTTGAAGCAAGGGGCTTCTTTTTTTTTGTGACATATTTAGAAAAGAAAGATACACACTCGCACTTACAGACCTCTAATTAAACAGAACAGGATAGTGTAGAAAAAGTTTTTTTTTTTTTTTAAATCGTCCTCTAAGTTAAATGGACAAAAGGGACAACAAGAAAGGATAAAAAAACAACGTCCTCTAACTAAAATGGACGTTAGTAAGACAGGAATGAAGGGGGAAACATCCTCTAATTAAAGCAGACATTGGTTGGTTAGAACTTAAACGGGCACTAACCACAGAAAGTAAGGGGTAAAAGCGCTAAAGAAAGGCCTATGACTCACACTAAAGGGTAAAGATACAGAAGTTGTTTAAAAGGAAAAAACTATCAAGATAGAATAGTGAAGAGAAACAAACTGAAAGACACTTAGCAGAGAGCTTGCTAGTAGAACCTCCTTTTTTGCAGAGCAGCAAATGAGATCTGAGGAAGCTAGAGGGGTGCATTATGGGTAAAGAGGGATGCCCACGAGCTTTGCTGAAAACCTTGAGCTTTTAGAATGGCTGAGATGGATCTGACCCATCAGTGAGAATAACGGCGAGATTGACAACATCACATTAAGACATTCATAGTTAAATACTCTGATCAGAAGTACCAGAAGAATATCCAAAATGTTCAAGGAGTTTTGTAATTTACTTTATGCAGCTGAAAGAGAGGGAACAGAGGTAACTTTAGAGTAAATGGGATACAGGGATATATTTAAATTAGTTGGAAAGGTTAAACAGCAGTTGAAGAATTACGGTTTCCAATAACACATAAAGAAATTAAACTATAAATAACAAACCATCAGAAATGACATACCTATAAAATATTTCAGGCAAAGTGAATAAAGATTAACTGAAGAAGGGACACTTTACATTTTATTTAACTGAGACCCAAGGCAGTGAACAGTACCTGAATTCAGGAAAAAAGCAATAGTATCTGTAATACGAACAAAGGGAAGGATTCCACTAAACCGTCATCCTATAGATCAATATCAGCCCTAAACATGCTTATAAAGTATTTTTGGGGAAACTGGTAGCAAAAATATTACTGCGGTTGACAGACACTGACCAGTGTAGGTCTGTGGGAGGTAGTAGACACACAAATAATATATTATTAAAGCTATACTGATATAAGAAGATGCTGCGGAAAAGAGGAACCTGTTCGTGACAGTCGGCCTTGATATGGAAAATGTATTTGCTCTGGTCAGTTGGGAACACAGAATACAGACAAATAAATATGGGTTCCCAGAAAAAAATAAAATTAAATGACAAATACCTTAATGCTCATGAGTAAATATAACTACAAAATGATGGTTATGTGAGACATTTATACTACACTACACTACACTGAAGAACAAGACAATGATGTTCAATGCACCCACTTCTACTTCCACTGTATGCAAAACTACTGGCTATCCAGGTAAGGTATTCAGAAATAAAATGGTACAACTGGTCAGGGAAAATTACTGAAATTGCATTATCTGCAGATGCTGTATTACTTTATCTTACCAGTCCAAAGCAGGATGTGCCTATTCTATTTAAGCTGCTGAAAATGTCCAGGGCATATAAAGGGACAAAATATACAAGGGGAAAACCAAGGCTCTTTCAATAACCTACTGGCCAACTCAAACATTGGTACAAATATATGCATACCGATGGGGGTATTCAATAATAAAGTATTTAGGACTTTCATTGGATACAATAAAGGAAACTTTAAATGAGGTAAAACAGAAGGTACTGAATAAATTAAAAGCATGGAAATTAATTATATTGGACCTGGATCATGTGGTCTAAGTGGTGAAAATGTTTACAGCATCAATACTTTACACAGAGTAGGCTTTCATGATCCCACCTGAAGACAAAGTACCAATGATGATAAAGAAAAAGATTCATGAGTTTATATAGCAAGCGAAGCACAGCAGAGTGATATGAGAAAAGAAGACAATGCCACTTGAGTTGACAGGCTTTTGTAATACCTAAAAAACTAGTATAAGGCCACACAATAAAGACTTGACTATCTGACTCTTGACTGACTTTTGTTTCAATTACTAGTGATTGGATATTGAATATTTACATCAAATGACTCAATTCTATATACATATATCCACGTGTGTGTGTGTGTGTGTGTGTGTATATATATATATATATATATATATATATATATATATATATATATATATATATATATATACAAATATATATGGATGTGTGTGTATATATATATATATATATATATATATATATATATATATATATATATATATACACACACACATACATACATACAGATACACACACACAAGTATTGACAACATAACCTAGTACTGAGGAAATGTAGTTTTCCAACCTTAAGCTAGTATGGGTAGTACACACTTTCCTTAAGGAAGAACAAGTCAACAAAAATGGAAAACTAGTAGTTCAGGAATGACTGTGCTTGATATTTACATATGAATTACTAAACTAGGCGGCTGTCACAGCTCAAGTACGGTCTATATCAAAGATCAATTTGCATTCTTATTAAAAGCAAGAAAACAGGATTCAAGCTGGAATTGCTTGTTTAAACAGTGGTTTATTATGTTAAAACGAGATGAGCACTTTTGCTCTTGTCAGAGCAGTAACAAGTAATACATTTTCAACATAAACAGCTATGTAAATTACAACAAAGGCTTTACTTCAGGAGCACTTAAACAGATCACAGTCAATGACAGTGATTGGAATAGTGGCACATTCAAAGTCTGCATCTTTATAGTTATTGGTGCCATTAACTCCTTATCTAAGTACACAGTCCCTATATTTCTGTCTGTTGATCAGTATGCCAGGTATAATGTCAAAAAACAATACAGGCATCAGGTCCTGCATTTTTACTACAATAATATAGTATATAATGAAACAGATAGCAGTGAGACTACAGTCTGTGTGAAATGTTGTGATGGGAGAGGGCAGGAGACTGATGTTTAACAGAATTCAAAACAAAGGTCTGCTGCTAAGGTTAGAGGTGCAATTACGATTTAGCAACTGTGTGGGATTCCAGGAAGTCTCATAGAGCCAGGACATGCACATGTGTGTATTCGCATGTCTGTGTGGCAGTGGAATGTATAGGGTTTCTACTTCTGCTGTAATGACAGCTCAATGAAGCGGTGTTCTGGGTCATTCATGTACTCTCTATAAGCAAAAGTTCAATACAGCAACACAATGTGGCAATAAAGGCATAAAAGCGACTGCTTCTGGTACAGGGTTTGCCCTCCTGCACTACATAACTCGTGTGTTTACCCTGCCCTTGACTTGACACATTACTTCCAAAAAATACTTTCCTTACCAGAAGCACTACACAAGACACTCACACACCTGCACAACACTAAACCTATCTCCTTACCCTGCCCTTACTCTAACCTTGTCCAAAAACACTTATACACATTCTCCTACCCCTATTACTGAAACTTTCTGTAAACCCAAACGTTTCAGCTTTAACATTGCTACTGTAACCAAAGCGATCTTCATTTCAGTAAAACCAGCATTCAACATATTTTACATATGTGTGTGAGCAAACATACGTGCATATATATTTATATGCATGTGTGTGTGTGTGTGTGTGTGTGTGTGTACATGATATATATATACTTATATATACCGACAGGAATACATGTGCTAATTTCAGTGTTCAGAAACACTGATGGACGCTACATCAATGTGTACATATTAAAAGTAACTAACCTCAAAAATAAAACACATTAAAGCCACCCTATCCACTTTTACTCATGTATGCCTACCCTAACTGTGAAACCGCCCCAACTCCAACCCTGCATATCTGCATATTACCTACAAAAAAAACCCCTCTTTCCCTAATAGTGTCAGTACACAGGACATTCACACAGTCACCTCACAGAAAAGTACAGTTTTGTACCTACCATAAATGTAAATGTTCGTGTGTTCACCTTGCTGCAGTCATTACACTTGGGTTATCCTGTCGTCAGACGGTTCCGCAGTCGGCCGGATTTCCAAAGTCTTGGTCCGACGTCGGTTGCTGTCACCTCATCCCTGACGTCAGTGCACAAGGGATACATATATTGCAACCGATGCCATTTTCTTCAGTTTTTCTTGCCCCAGATGTCAGGTGCCCCCAAAAAGGTGATCCAAATTATTACCAAAAGGTGGGAACACTGTACAAACACAAAATCTCTTCAGCTAAAAACAAATACATCAGTAAGGCTTAGCAAAGATTTAGCCAGTAAATCAGAGGGGTTGGAGGGAGGGTAACCTGGACTGCAGCAGGGTGAACACTCGAACATCTACATTTATGGTAGGTACAAAACTGTACTATGTTCATCGTGTTACCCTGCTGCAGTCATTACACTTGGGTTGAGTCCCAAAGCTAAGGTAGGGTGGAGGCATCATAGAGGGTTAGTGGAGGCAATGAGGCCCTGCAGGACTGCAGTGGCAAAGCCTGCCCTGGACTTAGAATAAAGAGGTAAGTGATAGTGTTTGGTGAAGGTGTGCACAGAACTCCAAGTTGCAGCTTCTAAGATTTCCTTGGTAGGAACCCCCTGAGAAAGGCTGTAGAGGTAGCTGTTGCCCTGGTAGAGTGGGATCTAATGGTAGGAGGAACTGGTTTCTCATGATGGGTATAGCAGAATCGTATGCAATGGCCTATCCATTTAGAAATGGTTTGCTTGGATATGGCCCTCCCTTGAGAAGCTGTAGCATAGGAAACAAAGAGCTGGTCAGTTTTTCTGAAAGCCTTAGTTTTATCCAAGTAGTAACGAAGCTGCCTGTGAATGTCCAAGGAATGCAGGAGGCTCTCACCTTTGTTCTGTGGATTGGGGTAGAAAGTGGGTAGGTGGATGGTTTGATTTAGAGCCACACTGGAAAATACCTTAGGCATGAAGGAAGGATTAGTTCGTAGAGAAACTCTGTCTTGATGAAAAATGAGGAAAGGTTCCACTGCCATAAGTGCCTGCAATTCTGAAACTCTCCTAGAAGAAGTTACTGCCAGGAGCAGGGCAGTCTTCCAAAACAGGAACTGAAGGTCTGCAGAAAAAGCTGGTTCAAAGGGAGGTAGCGTTAGTTTTTCCAGAACAAAGTTGAGGTCCCATGTTGGTGTAGGAGCTCTTCTAGGTGGTCTAATGTTTTTTGCCCCTCTGAGGAACTGCCTTAGGAGAGGATTTGAAAATAAAGGTGGATTTGTGTCGTAGTAAGCTGAAATAGCTGAAGCATGGATTTTAATTGAGGAGAAGGAAAGTCGTTTATGCAACATCTCAGCTAAATACTGCAGAATGTGAGGCATATGAGGCTGAGTTGTGTCTTGGCCTTTAGCTTGGTTCCAAGCAGAAAACCTTTTCCATTTGTCCGAGTAAGTCTTCCTGGTGCTTGGCCTCCTGGTTCTAGAATAACATCCAGTACTGCTTGTGAAAGAGGGGCTGGTTGGATGTTTAACTGATTTGCCATGCAGCCAGGTTTAAGGTTTTGATCTGGCTGTGTAGAATCTGCTTGTCTTGCTGCGTGAGCAAATGAGGTATTTGAGGCAATATCCATGGTGGGCTGTGAGCCATATTCTTCAATAGCGTGTACCAGTGCTGGCGTGGCCAGTCTGGGGCTATGAGAATCATTCAAGGTTTCTCCTTTTTGACCTTCAAAAGAACCTTTGTGAGAAGAGGTAATGGAGGAAAGGCATATGCTGTCAGGTTTTTCCAACTGAAGGAGAGAGCGTCCACTTTCCAAGCTTGATGGTGGAATGTCCTTGTACAAAATTTTGTCAGCTGGTAGTTTTGAGGACTGGCAAACAGGTCTATATTTGGTAGGCCCCATTTTTGAGTTATCATTGTAAATATTTGTGGGTCTAGCTTCCACTCGTGGGGATCTTTGATGTTTCTGCTTAGGTCGTCTGCCAATGTGTTTTTCTTTCATGGCCTGAATTGAGTTTGTAACTGGACTTGGTAGGCCAGAGCTGTGTTCCATAAGATTATTGCTTGAATGCAGAGAGGGTAGGAATGAGTGCCCCCTTGTTTGTTTATGTACCACACTACTGTGGTGTTGACCGTCTTTATTGCAAGTTGTCCAGGCTGTAGTAGATACTTGAAGGCTGTCAGAGCTTTCTGTACAGCTAGCATCTCTTTTTGGTTTATGTGCAGTTTTCTTTGTTCTGCAGTCCATATGCCTTGAATGCATTGCCCTGCCATGTGTGCCCCCCAGGCATAGTCTGAAGCATCTGTTGTGATAGTTTGCCTGGGTGGGGGCAAGGTGAAAGGCTGACCCTTGTTGAGGTGACATGCCTGTGCCCACCATAGAAATTCCTGTTGAAGGCAGGGAATGAGAGATATCACTGTGTCCAAGCTGTGGCTGTGTTGAGACCATACGCTTTTTAGGTACCACTGTAATTTCCTCATATGCAGTTTTGAAAATGGTATTATCAGAATGCAAGATGCCATGAAGCCCAAAGCCTGCAGAATTTTTCTTGCAGTTAATTGGGTCTTTGTTGCCATTGTCTTGAAATACTGAGTCAGTTGTAATTGCTTGTTTGGTGTAAGATAAGCCTTCTGGGCCATTGTGTCCAAGCTGGCACCCACGAATGTCATTTTTTGTGAGGGTACCTGTTTTGACTTCTTTTCGTTTACTGTGTACCCCAGACAATTCAGTAGATTCTTCACAAAAGCCAGATGTTGTAAGAGAATGTCTTTTCTTTCTGCTTGGATGAGGCAGTTGTCCAGGTATGGATATATTTGAATTCCTCTTTGTCTGCAGTATGCAATCACTGGTGCCAGGCATTTTGTGAATACTCTGGGCGCAGTAGATAAGCCAAAGGGCAGTGCAGAGAATTGATAATCGGTTGAACCTGCAATGAAACGGATGTATCTTCTCCAACATTGTCTGATAGGGACATGCAGGTATGCCTCCTTGAGGTCCAATGTTACCAGCCATGCTTCCTTGCCCAACATGGGAAGTAGCTGCTGTAGTGTTAGCATCTTGAATTTGGGAACTTGTAAGTGTTTAGAAGTGAAAGGTCCAGAATTGGTCTCCAAGCATTTTCTTTTCTGGGTACTAGGAAGAGTCTTGAGTAAAATCCTTGGCCTTGCTCTTGAGTTGGTACCGTCTGAATGGCTCTCATGGCCATGAGAGCTGTAATTTGTTTTTGAGCCTCTGCCCTTTGATTTTGTGGCAGGTTTGGCATTCCTCTTTTTATTGGCAAGGTGTGAAAGTGGAATCTGTATCCTCGTAAAATTATGTCTAGTACCCATTTGTCCTTTGTGACCATGTGCCAGTTGTCTACAAATAGTGCTAGTTTCCCCCCCAGGGGGGCTGACAAAAGAGCTTTGTTTGGCCAGCTGAGGTGCAAGTTATTGAGTTTGCCTTCTAGTGGGCTGAGACCTGTCTTCTTCTCCCTTCTGGGTTGGAGTGCCCCATTGGCGAGGTTTATACCGAGCTTGTGGTTGCCCTCTGCCCCTTGGGTGCCTGTATTTACCCCTCTGAGGCCTGTCAGTGGCTGGAAAGGACCAATTTTTTGTTGGCCAGTTTCTGCTGAAGCGAGGGGGTTGTACTCATAGGCGGCCTTAGGCATAGGCCAACTAGGCGGCCGCTCTAGTAGGGGCACTTTTCCAGTATTTATTTGGTATAGATAGACCAGGATGGGGGCACCAGGTGGTGTGGTGGGGAGCACCATGGAGCCCTTTTGCCTAGGGCACCAGCTGACCTAAGGCCACTCCTGGTCTTGTACTTGTACGAAAACTTTGACTGTCTGCATTGATTTTGCCTTATCTTCCATTTTCTTTAAAACTTCTTCTACTTTAACACCAAAAAGAACATCCTGCTGTAAGGGAGCATCTAGTAGTTTTGCTTTAACATGATCAGGCAGACTTTGTTCCTTTAACCAGGTATGCCTATGTATAACTGATCCAGTGACAGCTGCTCTGCAGGAGGCCTCTAAAGAATCAAACCCACATTGTAAGGTATGTTTGCCCACCTGCTCGGTGGCGTGCAACAAATCCTGTACTTCTTTCAATTCAGATTGTTGAGGAAGGATGGTTATCTTTTGCTTTAACTGAGAGATCATAAATTGCTGATACTTAAGCATATGAAATTGACAGTTTAGAGCTCTCATAGCTAAAGTGGCTGAGGTGTAAACCTTTTTCCCCCATCTGTCTAGTGCTCTTGAATCCCTTCCAGAAGGTACTGGATTTTTAGCCATGGAAGCCTTAGCCCCCTTGGGACCCTGGGAGATCGTCTCTGGGTCAGCTACTGGGCTTTTGTAAAGAAATTTGTGGGAGTCAGGTACTCTGTAGTATCTGTCAGGCTTGGCTGGGGCAGGAGGCAGAGAGTCAGGGTTGAAACTGGATTCTAAATAGACATCATCCACAATGTCCAAAACAGGAGGGATGGCTAGAGGTCTGTGTTGGGGGAGTAAAAGAAACTCTCTGACCTTTTTCTTGGAATCAGAGTAATCCTGACCTTCCCAGTGAAAATGTTCCCTCATAGTGCATAAAGTTTCCCCAAAAGAGTAATCTTCTGGAGGGGAAGCTGAGGGAATAGAGTCCTCAGCATCAGAATCTTCATAAGGAGAGAAGGAATAGTCTTGGTCCTCAGAGGAATCCGAAGAAAAAGACAGTTGTTCAGAGTTAGCAGATTCTTCCTCTTGTCTAGGCCTTTTGTCAGAAGGAGGCTGAGAACCCCTGATAAGAAAAATCAAATCTTCAGCCATCTTGAGCATCTGTTTCTTAGGCATAGGGCCTTGAACAGGAGACTGAAGTGAAGCCTTTTTCGGTTTGGAAGGAGTCTTCGACTTGGAAAACGTTTTGACTGTAAGAGTCGTCAGTCTGAAAATGCCTTCAGAAACCGATGGCGTTTCAGAAGCATCGACGTCCTTGGAAGGTACCATCGTCGGTGGGGCCTGAAGTAAAAGGCTGCGTCGGCCTAGTACATTCCGTCAAAATATCTGAAGCGGTCTCTGTTTCCTGGACTGCGGTAGTCAGAGGCTGCGTCGGAGCCTCACTGATAACTGGAGAACCAGAGACCAGATCAACCAAGGCCTCGGAATCGGGCTTAGACCTGGGCTGTCGATCCTTATCCCTGCGCATTTTGTGAACGCCGGTAGTCGGTAGCTTCGACGGCATGTTATAATTAAATTTTCTGCCAAAAAAGTGTCGTGCGAAATCAAAGCGTCTTTTAATAGTACGTTTATTAAATCTAGCACAAAAACTACAAGAAGTGATGTCGTGATCAGGGCCTAGGCAAAGTATGCAGTAAGAATGAAAATCCTTATGAGGTATTTGCTTCCCACAAGAAATACAATTGTTAACTTTTTCTGACATCGGACTGAGGCAAGAAAAGTTCCCCAATGGGGCACTTAGCTTTATAGAAGACTTCGGTCTGAAATTCGAATTCGAAAATCTCAGGAGTCGGCCGACCGGCACTTGCGAACTGCTTCTGCTTCGGGAACCGCGCGGCAAGAAAGACTGAAGAAAATGGCGTCGGTTGCAATATATGTACCCCTGGCACACTGACGTCAAGAATGAGACGACAGCAACCAACATCGGACCAAGACTTTGGAAATCCGGCCAACTGCGGGACCACCTGACGACAGGATAACCCAAGTGTAATGACTGCAGCAGGGTAACATGATGAACATCATACACAAACAACAGTACATCAACCCCTCCCACTCTAAGCCTAACCTGTAAACAGTTCCACATACACTCCTGCATCAATGCTGCAACTTTCTGTATACCCAAAAGTTTCAGCATTAGTATAAAACCCACTTACCTTCATGCAGTCATACCTTACACACCAAAGGGAAAGTCAATAGTCCAAACATCAGCACTTCTGGCAGTAAAATACAACTGCCCTTGATAAAAAAAAGACATTAATTAAATCTATTGATAAAAGCAAATTCAACAAAGTTAACTGCAACCATACACACACACACGCACACACTAGTAATAGCTGCTATCTGCTAGTGCATCAAGATGTGGGACATAATGGCTAGTGAAAAAAAGTTGGTCCAGGGACATGTGAAACTTGAAGAGCTGGTGCCCAATGAGTCTGCTGTTACAGTAATGGACTAGATCCTAGATATTCTGTATTACAATACTATAAACATTAGGTTCTAATACAAGTGCAGGACTACTCTGTAATCCAAGCATGTAGGTTTTATATAGGCACAAGTATTACTAACTGCAGACTGCAAAATTCATAGTAATCCATCTGTCCATCTACAACTCCATACATAGTAACTCACCACAAATTTGGCATCAGATCTTTCTTCATCATCACTGCTATTAATGTCTTCGCTGAAAAAAAAAATGAAAAATTAAAATACATGAAAGACATTCTACATGGCTGAAGTATTTCAGTACCTCAGATTTTAACAGCCATTAAGTTCAGCTTGCTTCTACCATACTTATGTGTCTTGTCACCATTTAAAACACTATGGTAAAAGGGACAAATGAGTTGTTAATTTAAGATCACTACATGGATGAAAATACAAAACATCTTTCATATTAAAGTTACTGATTACACTCAGCTCCATAAAGGGAAGGATTCTGTAGAGCAGACTATGATTTCCTGGATGCAAATATCCAGCATGACATCACTTCAAGAACATGTCAGTCAGATCTGATACAGTTATGTTTCTTGTTCATGTATAAGGCAGACAAAGCAAAACCACTAATGGTGACTAACCTGTACTACAGAAAAGTCTCCAACATGGTATGCACTGAAAACTGGTAGTGAAATTAAAGGGCATACGGATAGGGATGGGACCCTAACTTATGAAAGATAAGGAAGTAGATACTGGATGACACGTAATAAAGATGTCAGTAGACAAGGAAGAGAAGTGAGTCTCCAGTCACCGTATTATCGCCAATCTTGATAAATATATCTGCCTCCAGCATAATGAAAAGAGAACAAGGCCAGTAGATCTCCTTTCTAAACCACCAAATCTGGTCAGCAGTTAAAGAAGAAGGAACATCAAATGGGACGTGATAAAGCTAGCACTTGGAGATTTGGTTACTAAAACTTATAAAGTTATGGAGATAAGGTAGGTGGCATGCTATCTGGGGGAATATACAGCCAACAGTGAGAATAAGTAGGGAAGACAGAAAAAAAAAAGATCTAAAGTAATTCTCACAACTAGTCCAAAGGTGTAGGGCAGTGGTGATTACTATCATATAAGGATGCTTAATAAGTAACACACAAACACAATTAGTATGAATTCCATGAGGTCTATACTGAAAAAGTCACTGGGAAGGTCTGTGTTTTTACACACACACACACACACACACACACACACACACACACACACACACACACACACGCACACATATGTCATGGCAGATTTTTTTTTTTTTTAACACTCACACCATTTCTTTCTTTCTTTCTTTGACTAAACACACACTTTTCTTTTTTTTAAAGAAGAAACATCTTTATTAAACCATCACTCATGACATAAGCAATTATACATATATACAATTATATTTCATATAAATGAAAACAAAAGTACAGTTTTGTACCTACCATAAATGTAGATGTCCGAGAGGTATGCATCTGCAGTCCTAACAAATGGGTTGTCCTGCCTCAGGCAGCCCTTTGATCGGCCGGATTCCAAAGTCTGGGTCTGGCCTCGGCTGATGTCGCACTTCACCCGACGTCATAGCTGCAGTTAACCGGGTATAAAGGCATCAGCCGACGCCATTTTCCTCAGTGTTTCTTGCCCCAGATGCCAGGTGCCCTCTAGGAAGGCTAAATTTGGATAAATGCAAATGTTTCCAAACAATAGAGAGCAAATAGAAATAAACATGTATATACATATATACAAACAAATACACCATAATAGATTCCCCCAGCTAGCTAAGAGATGGGCAAATACCCTAGGAGTACCACAGAGGGGAAGGAGGTTGGGTAATCCTGACTGCAGATGCATGCCTCGGACATCTACATTTATGGTAGGTACAAAACTGTACTATGTCCTTCAAGGATGCATCTGCAGTCCTAACAAATGGGTAGAATACCATAGCCAAACTGGGGGAGGAGGTACTAAGAAGATTATGGTGTAGTTAAGATCCCTTGCAAAACAGCAGTGGCAAAACCTGCTCGGGATCTGGAGTATAAGGGTAGATTATAATGCTTGGCAAATGTATGCACGGAGCTCCAAGTAGCAGCCTCTAAAATGTCTTTGGTAGCCACTCCTCGTAAAAAAGCTGTAGTAGTGGCTGTAGCCCTTGTGGAGTGAGGTCTGATGTTTTCTGGAGTTGTCTTTCCATGATAAGAGTAACAAAATCTAATGCAATTTCCTATCCATTTTGAGATTGTCTGTTTTGAAATTGCTTTTCCTTCCATTCCTGTTGCATATGCTACCAGAAGCTGGTCAGTTTTTCTATTGTTCTTGGTTCTGTCCAGGTAGTAGCGCAATTGTCTATGCACATACAAGGTATGTAGTAGTCTTTCCCCCCTGTTCTGTGGGTTGGGGAAGAATGTAGGTAGGTGTATTGCTTGGTTTAATGATACCCTGGAGACCACCTTTGGCATAAAAGTAGGCTTAGTTCTCATGGACACTCTATCCTGATGGAAGATAAGGAAGGGCTGTACTGCCATTAATGCCTGTAATTCAGAAACCCTTCTTGCTGAAGTGATTGCAAGCAGGAAAGCAGTTTTCCATGATAAGTACTGTAATTCTGCTGTTGCTGCTGGTTCAAAAGGGGGGAGTGTCAACTTTTCTAGCACAAAGTTCAAGTCCCATGTAGGCAATGGTGGCTTCCTTGGTGGCTTTACATTCTTAATTCCTCTCAGAAACTGCCTGAGTAGAGGATGAGAGAAGACTGGAGGATCCATGTTGTATTCTGCTGAAATAGCTGACGCATGAATCTTAATGGAGGAGTAGGACAGGCCATTGTGGAAAAGCTCTGCTAAGTATTCCAGGATGTTAGCTATGTTTACCAGTGATACATTTTCTCCTTTTGCTGCACTCCAAATGAGATATCTTTTCCATTTTGCTGAATAAGTTTTTCTTGTTGGGGGTCTGCGAGCCTCCAAGATAATATCTTTAACCCTTTGAGATAAATCTGGGTTATTTTGTCTTATGCAATGTTCCAAGCAGCTAGCTGCAGTGTTTTCAAGTTTGGATGCAGGGTTTTGAAGTTGTTCTGTGTTAGCAGTAAAGGAACTAGGGGTAGAGGCCATGCGTGTTCCCGAGACATACTCCTCAGTAATGGGTACCAATGCTGCCTCGGCCAGTCTGGAGCTATCAGGATGATCCTTGGGTGATCTTCTTTGATCTTCAATAGCACCTTGTGCATCAAAGGAAGAGGTGGGAGTGCATATGCTGTCAGGTTTTCCCAACTGAAAGATAGGGAGTCCACCTTCCAAGCAAGTGGGTGGTATGTCCTTGTGCAGAATTTTTTCAATTGGTGGTTGTGTGGGGATGCGAATAAGTCTATTTCTGGTAGTCCCCATTTCCCTGTAATGGATTTGAAGATGTCTGGATGCAGCATCCATTCGTGGGCATCCGTGGTAGTTCTGCTTAAGATGTCTGTTAGTATATTTTCTTTTCCTGGCACAAATATTGCCTGGAGCTGGATGTTGAGGCTCAGGGCCACATTCCAGAGGTCCATTGCCATCCGGCATAGAGGATATGAATGTGTGCCTCCCTGTTTGTTGATATACCACATAACCGTGGTGTTGTCCATCCTTATCAGCAATTGACCCTGTTGAAGAAACTGTCTGAATGTCTGAATTGCCAGTTTTACTGCCAGCATCTCTTTTATGTGTAGGTTCAGCTGGTCTTGAGTCCATAAGCCTTGTATGCACTTGTCCAGCATGTGTGCCCCCCAACCGAGGTCTGAGGCGTCTGTGGTGATAGTCTGGCTTGGTTGAGGGCTGTGGAAGGGCAGTCCTTTGTTCAATTGACAGGCCTGAGCCCACCATCGGAATTCTTGCTTCAGGCATGGAATTATTGGAATTTGGGTTTCTAGGCTGCGCTTGTGCTGAGACCATAAATTCCTTAGGTACCATTGCAACTTCCTCATATGTAGTCTGGCATGTGGAATCAATATTATGCAGGATGCCATGTAACCCAGGGCTTGCAGGACTTTCCTTGCTGTAAGCTGGTTCTGCGTTGTTAATGCCATGAAATAGAGTGGTAGGTGCTTCTGCTTTTCTGCTGTGAGGAATGCCATTTGGTTTGATGTGTCCAGTTCTGCACCCAAGAAAGTTATCCTTTGGGATGGTATCAGCCTTGACTTTTATGTTGACTGTGTATCCCAGGGCTTGCAATAGGTGAATGACCTTTCTCAAATCTTTTGTTAATTTGTTTTTGTTGTCCGCTTGTAACAGGCAGTCATCCAGGTAAGGGTAAATTTAAATTCCCTGAAGCCTGCAATGAGCAATTACTGATGCCAGGCATTTCGTGAATACTCTGGGCGCAGTAGATAAGCCAAAGGCAATGCTGAGAATTGATAATGCTCTGATCCTGCAAGAAATCTGAGGTATCTTCTGCAATTTGGTCGTATGGGGACGTGCAGGTATGCCTCCTTGAGATCTAGAGTTACCAGCCAAGACTCCTTGCCCAGCATGGGAAGAAGCTGCTGTAGGGTCAGCATCTTGAATTTTGGAACAATGAGATATGTGTTCAGAGCGGACAGGTCGAGAATAGGTTTCCACTGGTTTTCCTTTCTTGGCACCAGGAAAAGTCTGGAGTAAAATCCTTGCCCTTGTTCCATAGACGGTACCTTTTCTATAGCTCTCATCCTTATTAAGTGGTCTATTTGTTGTAGAGCGTTTGTCTTTTGATTTGGAGGTAGGTTTGGCATTCCTCTCTTCCTTGGTAGAGTATGGAAGTGAAACCTGTAACCTTTGTCTATTGTCTGTAAAATCCATTTGTCCCCTGTAATGTAATGCCAGTTTACTGAAAATAAGGCTAGCTTTCCACCTAAGGGTGCTTCTAGTTGTTCCCTGGTAGGCGGTTTCAGAGCCAAGTCACTGTGATTGTCCTGTGGAAGTGGTAGTGGCTGGATCTGTGGCAGTACTCGCTGGTTGTTAGGCTGCCACTGGCGTCCCCTGTAGGCACCTCTGGATTGACCTCTGCCTCTTGGGCCTATTCCTGCCTCTCTGTGCTCTGGTGGTGTCTGGAAAGGACCAATTCTTGGAAGGCCAGTTCCTACTAAACCTTGGAGGCTGGACCTGTAAGAAATCCTTGACTGTCTGGACAGATTTTGCTTTCTCTTCCACCTTCTTCAACACTTGCTGTGCAGGGGAGCCAAACAAACTGTGTTTATCCATGGGAGCATCTAGGAGCTTTGACTTTACATGGTCTGGTAAGGACTGCTCTTTTAACCATGCATGCCTTCTGATCACTGTACCAGTCATAGCTGATCTAAAGGAAGCCTCCAGTGCATCATAGCCGCATTTTAAGGAATGATTACTGACCTGCTGAATGTTATGTACCATTTCCTGAAGGGACTTTCGGTCTAAAGGTTCAGGCGAGGACAGTTTTTTAGTTAACTGATCTAACATAAATTCCTGATACTGAATCATGTGGAATTGACAGTTTAAGGCCCTAGCGAAAGAGTAGCAGAAGTATAAACTTTTTACCCCATCTCTAAGGCCCTAGATTCCCTTTCAGAGGGAGGGGTTTTGGCAGAGGCAGCTGCTACAGCCTTGGGGCCCTGTGAAATAGTTTCAGGATCTGCAAAAGGAGCCTTATACAAGTGATAATGTGTGTCCGAACCCTGTAGTATCTGTCGGGCTTAGCAGGGGCCGGAGGAAGTGAATCAGGAGCAGTACAAGCATCATTAAATGCATCATCCACAACTGTAAGTACTGGAGGAATGGCTAAAGGCCTATGCTGTGGCAAATGCAAAAAGGTCCTAAGCCTTTTCCTACAGTCTGAAAAATCCTGGCCCTGCCACTGAAATTGTTCCCTCATAGCATGCAAGGTTTCCCCAAAAGAAAATTCCTCAGGAGGAGAGGCAGAAGGAATGGAGTCTTCTGCATCAGAGTCCTCATATGGAGAATAAGGGCCTTCTGGAGGGTTTGTATTTTCTGAATCATCAGAGGAGTAATCTGTAGAAACTGGCTCAGGGGGCTCTGCTCTAGGCCTCTTCTCTGGAGGGGGTGAGAGGCCTGTCAGGGTGAGGCTGGGATCCCCTGATCAAAAGAAATGAGATCCTCTGCTAGACTAAGCATTTGAGTACTAGAGCTAGGCCTGTGAGAGGGGGTTTTAGCAGGCACGGTCTTTGTTGATTTTGCTGCTTTAGCCCTGGTAAAAGCCTTAATTGACATGGATGCAGGGGGCCTAGCAGCTCCACGTGCAGGAGTAGATATATCTAAAGGGATAGTATCTGATAAATCCTGAGAACCTGTAAGAGCAGGTGGAACTTCAGTAGCAGATTCAGCCATGCTGGATGAGGCCTCGGTAGGAGGCAAGCTTTCGGCCGAAGGAAGAACCGAGGACTTGGTTTCAGCCGAAACCGAGACACTCGCGGTTGACTTAACCGCGGTTTCGGCCGAAACCGCGAGACTGGCAGTGTCGGTCCTTTTCCGCTTTTAGCTAATTGTGAAGTCGGAGTCTCCGGCGGCATGTTGTAAGCAAAAGCGGGAAAAACTCCTCTGCAAACTCCGACCGGCGTCTAAGTGTCCATCGGTTGAAGGAAGCACAGGCTAGACAAGCTGCTACGCCGTGGCCTGGGTCCAGACAAGGTAGGGAGTAAGAGTGGAAGTCTTTATGACGTATGTGTTTCCCACAAGTTAAACAGTTATTCACTTTTTCTGACATCGGCTGAGGCAAGAAAGAGTCCCCAACGGGTACTTAGCTTTTAGAAGTCTTGGTAGTAGCAATCTCTGGTTCTGACCGACCGGCACTTGCGAACAGCTTCTGCTTGAGCCGCAGCGGCAAGAAAGACTGAGGAAAATGGCGTTGGCTGATGCCTTTATACCCGGTTAACTGCAGCTATGACGTCGGGTGAAGTGCGACATCAGCCGAGGCCAGACCCAGACTTTGGAATCCGGCCGACCGAAGGGCTGCCTGAGGCAGGACAACCCATTTGTTAGGACTGCAGATGCATCCTTGAAGGACATCCACATCAACACAATTGTAGTTGCAAGCATTTTACATCACAAACCATACTAACACACTCCCAGTTGCAAACAGTGCACATACCTTATAATCTGCCCAATCCTTTTCAGTCAAACATTATACAGCTCATTTAAGTCCTGCCTTCTTTTAAACTTCATTCCTCCCCTGTATGTATTGTTTCTACAATTCACATTTTTTTCCTACATAGTTTGCTCCTACCCTTTTCAAATATCTGAATTCCAGTTGTTTTATCTCTGTTACTATAGTCACTACTTCTAGTATAGTGGGTTTAGATGTTGATTTCCATTTTCTAGTAATTGCTTTTTTTGGCAGCCACCATAATTAGGCACAGCAAGGCCTTACCAAGTCTAGGCAATTCCGATTCTGCATCATAGCTCAGAAAAATCACCTCCCTTGTCACACCAATCTCTCCACCCAGCATCTCCGACAGTGCAACTCGCAGGGAATCCTTAAAGTCTACTAATTCACCTCACTCCTGGAAAATATGTTCCAAATTACATCGTTCTTCCCTGTCACACCTCCAACATTGTCTACCTGAGGAAAAATTATCTGAAATCTAACTGGGGTATAAAAATACCTATGTAAATATTTCCAAGCAAACATCCTAAATCTTCTAGATTCTGTTGCACATTTGGAAGACATACATATATCCTCCCACTGTTTCTTTGTGAATTGCTTATCCAATCTCTCTTCTCAATTCTTTCTAACCTCCTCTGATTGATCTTGGTTATCATGCAGTATTTTATATGCTCTACTAATTACTCTTTGTTAAAATGAAAGCTTCTGCTCTAGATTCTACTAAAAACTCCACCAATGCTGGTCTTTAATTTAGGACCTCCCTACTTCTTCCTCTTTGCCTATACTACGATATTAATCCTTGACAGGGATGACATTCTCTAACCCACAGTCCAAATAAATTCTTAACGTTTCCCATTCTATAATCTTTCCTTCTCTAGTTATTTGCTCCCAATACCTTGGTTCCTTTGCCTGTTTTCTCCAATAAATTCCAGCCCCCTTATGCCTATTGTCTATACCCCTAATTGAAGTCATCCCCATCGGCAGAATCTCCTTTCTCCATTCTCATGTTGGTTTAGTTCTTAGGATACTTTCTGTTACTTTATAGATACAATATTCTGTATGATTACTGTTATTCTCCTCAAAGGGCTGCATCCAAAATCTCAGTCTCTCCTTGTTTCTTGAGCATTCCTAATTTCATTATCAACCCTTTCCACTTTACTCCTTCAATTCGGGTAATCCTAATCCGCCCTGTTCTACTGGAAGAATCGGCTCATCCTACTTGACTCTTGCAGTCTCTCCCTCCCAGATAAAGTCCTTCAGCTCTTTATTAATTGCTATCCACAACTTCTCCTCTGGTTGCCAATGGTTCTAAATATAATGTGAATAAGAAAGGGGAAAGAGGACACCCCTGCCTGGTTTCTCTGCTCAATAAGAAATTATCAGACTGGACCCCACCCACTTGAATTTTCTGCCTCTGTTCCCTCATATCCTCCTAATAAACCTTATACATTTTTTCAGGAAATGCAAATTCTTCCATTGCCCTACTCAAAGTCCCAGCTTACTCTGTCAAATGCTTTCTCTCCATCAAGACCCAACAACAATGGTATTTTCTTACATTCTGCTTTCTTCAGGATCGTTAATGTTGTCCAATGTTTGCCTCCCATCCACAAAACCACAATGATCCATTCCTATCAATTTTGGAATTACGTTTGCCATTCTGTTAGCCATTATAGACATGAACAGTAATCATGGTTTAGTATTGAAATGGGCCTTTATGAAGCTGGATATGATGGATCATTACCCTCTTCAGGTATTAGAGATTTCTTCCAGGATGTTTGTACTTCTCCTCCTCTTAAAATACTGTTAAACAAAACTTTCCAGATCTTTATCAGTTTTTTCCCCTCCTAGCTTCCAAACTTCCACAGGAATACTATCTATTCCTGCACTTTGTGTAGACTGGTTATACATCACAATTTTAATCTCATCTCCTCCTATCCTAACAATTAGTAATTCAGCCTCATCTACCTCTAACCTTGGCATATTTAATACTTCCATAAACATTTCCATGTGTATCTTTTCTTGATTTCCATATTTCTGTGCTTTATACAGACTTTCACAGAATTACCGAAATACTTCTAATACCTGTACAGAATCTTTTGCTACCTTCCTTGCTATAGGCTCCAGAAGATTGGCGACATCTCTGACACTACTTCTTGACAGTATGTATAAAACATAACACAAAGGCTCAAAACGATGTGGGCTGAACACTACAAGATATACAGTAAAAAATAAATTCCCTGAAACTTCAGTATGCTATATGACACACTAATCACAGCTTGTGCATTATTTTAAAAGTATATACCTTAAAACTGTAAAATTGCCAGTCAATAAATAAGAAGCTGTGTTGTGTAATGGGGGTAGACAAAAGGAATTCAAAGATCTTAGCAGGATATAGGATGATATTGGTATACTCCCATGACATTTGACCGATGATGATTTGATTCATCAGCATAGACTTTCTACGTCACTGCTGAAAAGTGAAGAGCCTCTTCCCTTGCTCTGTTTTGTATCACCCTTGAATTTACGAAATCAAGGAATAAGTTATAAGCCAAACTCCTCTATTTCTGGTCATCAAGTCATTCACTGTTGAAATAACCCCATTAGTAAGGCTATACCTAGTAAACTGTATGCAGTTCCAAGTACCTTAAAAAACACTTACTTCAAGCTGACAAGGTACATGCAGGGGAGAGCTACTAAGAAGTCAAAAAGGATGGTGGGGCAGCAGTATACAGGAAAAGTTGCAAGCACTGTGTATATACACTTTTCAGGGTGGGAGGATGGCATAATGGTTAAGGTGTTTACCTTGGAGACACAAGGTGCAGGGTTTGATTCTCACATAGGGTAATTGGCTAGGCTTAAAATGGCCCACAAGGGCAGTTAGCCTAGTACTAATCTATGAATCTATGAATCTATGAATCTATGCCCCTATGTCCCTGTTCCCTGACCATCTAGTACACTTTCTTATCCACTTCTTATCAGGTCTTACCTCCGGGTACTGCAGAAGAAAGCTAAGGCGTAAGATGATCATATTTACATGAAGAACTATTTTCCTTTCACTGATCTTTATCCTACTGCCAAATAAGCTTTGATTTGCAACATTCAATGTGTCCTGTGCTTCTCTTTCTGCAAACAACACAAGCAAGTCCGTGTGTGCATGGTCATAATGCGTGCTGCTGCCACATGCAATGCTACCCATAGTATTCATTGATTCTAAATTAGCTTACCAATACAGACCATCAAGACTCTCATCTCCATCACCTAAAACTGGTGGGAGACTATCAGTATCTCACATTAAGTATACCTTCTCAACATAACCCTGTTGAAAATTTGAGATAACCATTCAGTCATCCAGGCTGGTTTTAAAGATTACCAGGGAAGTACTCTGCTTGACAAGTAAGGGAAGCCTATTACAGAAAGGGGGGGGGGGGGTAACATTGGGCAGGTATCTCATCATGCCAGCTGGTGCTGTTGATGTGATAGTGTACGTTTTGGTTTCAAGAATGTGGGTTTGATTTACTACTTGCTCTACTTTGGTGAAAGAATTCAAAGAGTGCTCGGTCATTCATAATGGGCAAAGCTAAGCAAAGACCACCTCCTCAGTAGCCTGTATGACAATGAGTAGATGGATAGTGCTTTTAGTCAGAGTAGCTAAGGCACTAAAATCTGAAGTCTTTTCGGCAAGGGGGAGGGGTGGGTGCTAAGGGGAATGCAGAGGAGAAAGGAGAGAGGGGAGGCTGGGCGGAGTGATGCAAGAGAATTTGTTTGCAAAAACATTAGCAATATTCCTGTGGTCAGACATGGAGGTGCCAGTGGAGAGATATTCAGCACAGAAGGGTACATTAGTTCTACGCTTCCTAATAGAGCTGAATAAAGGTTTATGGCTATCTTCTGAATTAGAAGCAGTCATAAGTTCACAGCTGGCTTCACATTTCCTAATGGTAAATTTGAATGACTTATTACCTTTGCATAATGATGAAGCAGACACCTTTCAATGATGACTAGTAGCTTTTTTCTTTTATTACAGACTTTGTTGATGTGGTAGTCCCACCATATTGGTTTAGCTCTAAACTTGCCATTATGCTTCCTCCAGACTGGTACTGATGCCTCAGTGAATCTATGCAAGAGGGAGTATTGAGATCTTTAGACATGGGTAGGAGCAAATTATATAGGAAAAAATAGGAACTGTGGGAACAATACATACAGGGGAAGAATGAAGTTTAAAAGAAGGCAGGACTTAAATGTGCTATGTAATGTTTGACTGAAAATGACTGGGTAGATTATAAATGATGTACAATGTTTGCAACTGGGAGTGTGTCAGTATGGCTTGTGATGTAAAACGCTTGCAACTACGATTGTGTCAGCATTTGTTTTCATTTATACAAATGTATGACTGCTTATGCCGTAAGTGATGGTTTAATAAAGACATTTCTTGTTTTAAAAAAGGGTCAGGAACTGAATAATGTAGGTAATGTTGCTTAGGTTATATGATACATAGCAATATATGTGAAGTATAATGTTTGTTAATGTTAATTTGTTAATACAGTTTGATTACTTTTGTATAAATGTAAATTTGCCTATGTCACAAGTTATAATTCAATAAAGGTGTTTAAAGAAAAGAGGGAGCAAAATTCAAAGCGGTAAGCAGCACCCTCAGTTACAAGACTTGTTGGGGAGCTAAATTCATTTGTGATTGTCAATACGATCAGTAAACAGTAAATGACTGGTCTTAGAGTAATCTCTGAATGTAGAGGAGTTAAGGGGTAAAAAAAAAAACAGATTTGTATAGAGAAGATTGCAGCAAGATGGTCTGATTTGAGTCAAGGAGGGGGTAACAAGCGGGGTGGTGTGATTGGGAAAAATGTTTGTGAGGACAATTTTCAGATGATTAACACCTATGGTAGGTAGGGGACAATTTGGTCAAGTACACCGGCATTTAAAAAGTCCATAAATTTCTGGGCATATATACTGATGTTAGTAAATGTTTGCAAGTTTGTGTGTGCATAGCTGTAGCCACTACTAAAAAGGTACTTGGTTAGAGTGCTAACCTTTCATCTGGTAAAAGTATCCTGCAGGCTCTGAAGGGGTCATATATGGTGATCTAAAATTGCCTTTAATGAAAGAATTAATTTTACTGCATGTAACTAGGACTTTAACCAGTCCAATATTTGTATTGTGTGAAATCTGGTGAGAAATAATGAAGTTACAAATAAAGATAGGTACTCTCTCACAGTTGCCAGTGCTGCTGAATGTATGACAAACAATGCACACTAGGAATCACTACAATGGAACCACATTTCTGTAATTACATAAATACTTATGCCTTTGAGCTTAAGGAAGGCCTCAAGTTCAACACTTTGTTGTTTAGGCTTCTGGCATTCAGCATCACTACCTTTATGATATCTAAACTGGAATAGAGTATGTTGTGATTCCCTTCAGGTGAGCTCTACCTAAAAAAGGAACTACAGGAATACCAATTTTTTTAGCCAGTATGCAAAATGTAATAGGTGAAAGAAGCAGGCCATCCTTGGCTAAGCACATAAGTCTAATGAGCACTTCATCCCATACAGAAACATACTGGATCCCCACAAAATGACAAATTTACAAGCCAGTTTTCGAAGCCAATCATTTTATGCTTGAACTTGGGCATCATTCTTGGTGAAGGTAGAATGCAGCTCAATGCTTGGGCCTTGTTCTTTTCAAAGACATGAACAGAGAGCTCATGTCTCTCTGCATCTTTCCCATGGTGAAAAACCAAAGATTTTTAACCTCCATATGTGCAACTACAAAGTCATAATTGTATCCGGGATGGTGCAGCGACCTCATGGTACTAGTGACATCCCTAATACTTGCACAACTGAGGCAGTTAAATATCTCTCACCCTATCCTTAGCCAACCTGGTAAGTGTTATGTCTACACATCTTATAATGAGCCACCAGTGACGGACATTTCTGGGATGTGCTACAGGCATACAGGACCTTAAGAATTCAGACTTGCAGCACAGGTGACTCCCAATTACTTCAACTATGGATACAAATGTGGGTGTGGAGCTGTGCTATGTGGCTGAGGTAAAAAAGCAGGATGTCTAGAAGGCTGACAGGATTTCTTTACTACTTCAACATATGTGGAAGTAACATTTTGGTGATATGGTAATGCACTGCTATTGCAGTGCTGATTACTGATAGTGGGTAGGATGGAGATATTAGTCTACAATTTAGTTAAATAGGTACACCTCTCACACATGCCCTGCTGGCTTTCACCAGAAGTCAAAAAGTGTACAGGGTGTTTCTGTCATCTCTCACATCTTGATCCTCTCTCTTTCCCCCCAAATATGGGGTGCTGGTGTTGGTTACTTATGTCTACTTCCTAGGGCTACCCATCACAAGCCCTGAGAACACTATTAGAACCTGTATTACTGGTGAAGCAGTTATGTCTTCATCCCTCTGCATGAAGTAAGCTTACTGGGCATGTACATTTTTCAAATACAGAAGGGAGGGAAGATAAATTATGTGGGCCCTCTGAATTGGCAGGGGTAATCCAGGAATAATAGAATTAAAAATTATGGAGGGATGGAGAAGAAACATGGCTGGTAGCTAGAAGTGGAAGATTCAGGTCAGACTTCAGGAAAAACAAAGGGTATCGATGACCAAAATGATGTGCCAGAGAGTCAGAATTCAAGATGTTTACTATGTGGCAGAAAGGTGAAGCTATAACTGTGTAAGAATTCTCTGCAGCAATTAGATGGACTTGGCAGACCACAAGCTTTGACCTCAGGACTTCTTCAAAGATCATCAAAACATACTGTTTTTCAGTAACACAACTGAATCACTTCAAATCTTTGTTACAGCATACGTGTTCACTTAAAGGATCTGGCCAGAAAAAAGACTTTAATCTGAATTATGACACGTATAAAAGAAAATAAATATTGTAAGGTTGCTACACAGGCAAAAGAAGGGGTAAGCCAATTAAGAATTTAAGTTTTAAAATCTGCTGATATACACTGCATTTAGAAATGACACTGTTAGGAAGACTACAGCTGTAAAAAGTCTATGAAACGAATAAAGGTTAATCCCAATAATACCGATGAAAAAATAATCAGGAAAGGAACAAACAAACTGGAATGTAATTCAAGCCTGCAGAATACTTTTAAAACAATCAAGACAGCAAAAAAGTCAAGGTAATGTTTAGCCTTGTACTGAAAGAAGCACTCAAAAGCCATACAAAGTCAATGCTAAAACCAAGCAAAGTATTTAACAATCAAGCCAAGCTGATTAATGTAAACTAAGATTTGTTACAGAAGTCCTAATAAAAGTCAATAATTCACTTGACAAAAAGTACACCACCAGGCTGTTGCATGACTGCATCCATAGCAAGAGTGAATATTGATGTCATTATAAAAGACAGTGCAACGTTCATGAACATTATGAAATTAACTCTGTTGAATGTAAATCTAACAAACTCTTTTGCATCTAAAACGGTATCATTTTGTACTGTCTACAGTAAGGAGTTTACATCCACCTCTAATGGTTTATTATTTACATTTGCTGGTGAAAAGTGCAGCATTACACTTTAATGATAAACACTAATTAACTACTTCCTTTCAGCCTGTTCTGCAACGTTAAACAGAGATGCTTGTGTAGCACTTTATTCCATTTAATTTTGAGGAAGCATTTTATTTTGCAGTGACTTTCGTCTACCACCACTATAATGACTTTTACAGGTTACAAATGGATAAGCAAAAACAACAGTGTTACTACACTGAATCATATCCATTTATTTCAGACACTGTATAACATCAGTTACCAAGAAATTGTTTGTTTTCTACTGCAGGACTCCTTAATGCTTTCTGCCCTTTTACTATCATCCATATGCTACCATAGTCATATTATCTGGCAGGGGGCTGAGTATTCTCAGTAAACATGATGCAGAGAGGCAAAATAAGGTCTTGCACTCCTTGAACAGGACAGATGCATTCCATCTGGAATGAAAATGAATGCAAGGCAACTGGGGTCTTTGTTGTCTTTATGTCAATACCCACAGAAATTAGTATCAACCAAAAGACAGGGCTTGTGGCCCGAGAGCACTGCCTAGGGAGTAATGAGTAATACCAGCTTAATACACAAGTCCATCAATATTTCAAATTTGCTGCTTGAGGCTCACCTTAAAATTAATACAGAGACCTAGCCTGGTGAAAACATGGCCATCAGCTAGCAGCTACCATTGTATTAGGACTTTCTTTTAACCTAGACAGGACAATACTGATGGAGAAGATGCCATCAGTTTTAAATGTACAATATACTTTAGATTCCCTGCAAGCTTAACAGTTTCTCTGAAGATGCCCAAGATGCAAAGACTTGCTACAGATACACCTTTATTTACCACTGTCAATTCAATCTAATTGTTTTTATGCAAGACATCACAGACTTTCTTGCAACGTACTGCCAGATCACCCAAATGAATTAATTGAAGAGTCTGTTAAACTTGCCTTGTTTCCCTAAATTATTTGCCGGTCAGTTAGTGCAGAGGATTAGGGCTTTGAGCTGTTAATGAACTGCTTCCTGTAATTTAGGGTACAGGACTTGATTCATTCCATCTCCTATTACCTGCTGTGCAACTCTGATTATATAACTTCACCACACAGTGTTCCTGAGTCACTCCTGAAAAGGGACATTTGTGTCCAGTGGGCTTAATTGGTTAAAAATTAATATATATATATATATATATATATATATATAGAGATATATATATATATATATGTATATATATATATGTATATATGTATATATACACACACACACACACACATATATATATATATATATATATATATATATATATATATAATGTGACAGATCTTGGAGAGGATCTAAAAACCACGTGCCCTTTGTTAGATGAGGCCTGAGCAAAGGAAACCAGATATACTTGGCCCAAAACAGAGTACTTATAATGGGCAAGGCTCTCAAATGAAAAATAACTAGCTCCTAGTCAGAAGTGCAGAAGTTGTCTGAATATCTTGGCAATCCTGATATGGAGGTAGGTATACTAGAGGTCTAATGAGCACAACCAATCATTTGCCTTCAGACAGGACAAAAATACTTGCACAGTAACCATTCTTAACAGGGTCTTCTTGATGTATAAATTTAGGCCACTGAGATCAAGGACTGGCCTGAGATCCTTGTTTTTCTTTTGAACTAAGAATGATTTTGAATATATTCCAGACTCTCTCTATTATGGTGGGACCTCCTGGACAACTGTTTTTTTTCTAAAATAATTGATACTTCTCTGCTGGCTGCTTTTTAGTTGAGCAGGTGAAACATCTGGAAATCTGGGAGTGGCTGAAACGGACGAGGCAGGTGACACTAAAACAGAATGGTACAGCCTCTGGATACTCTCTCTCTCTCTCTCTCTCCCTCATCCAAACGTCCTGGGTAAATGTCATCAATTCAGCTAAGTTGAGAGAAAAGTGGCCCATGACTGCCTCCAGAAGTGAATGGTCAGACAAACCTTCAGGGAAGTTTGGACTGTTTTACTATAATGTACTGCACAATCCCTTGATTTTGTGGACCTCTGTGTCAGGGTACATTAAAAGGGCCAGCTCAGCCATGGCCATCCCTGTCTGAGGTGGAGTGAAAGGGTTGCGACTGGGGTTTCCAAAGCCACAGAGATGTGGATTCCTCCAGATTCCTGTTCTACGATCTTGAAGGAATCTCAAATTTGATACCTATGGCAGACAGCATCTTCCCTTCCTGCTAATATCTCAGGAACTTCTCCGTCACTGTGCATTGAAAGAAGACTGGAACCATTGTATGGGGCATTGGTGAAGGGCACCTTAAAACAGTGTGCAAGGTCACAAAGATGAAGTAGGGCACAATGTCTCATTGTAATATCTGTGTCCATTGCCCTGGTTGCTCCATCAGCTGCATCGAGTAAGAGCTACATGAAGAGATTTAGTCATGTTTAAGCTTTTACTCATTGTAGTGCCCACCTGTTTCTTTGACACAGGCATGCGTGGCTTTTGCAAAGAGTTTAAAGGTTGCTTCACTAAATCTCTTTGAAAGCAACTGATACGAGTAGAATAATTCAACTCCCTCACGGCAAGTTACCTGAGGTGTATGCATGCTTTCCCATTTTGTCCATTGTTCTGGACTCCTTGTAAGGATGATGAACAACAGTTGCAAGGTCTAACAGCTCTCATATGATACCTGCGATTATGACCACAGAGTCCAACAGAGGTCCTTTGCACCAGTGCTGCCTATTTTTAGAGGAAAAGAATTTTATGAGGCTTCTATGACATAGCTTTGGAATAATCAGGTTCCTGCCATAACCTCCTGGTTGCCAAATCTATAAGATGGTTGGCAGGACAGACCACCCAGGAAGTTGAGGATACACAGCAGTAAAATTCGAAAAGCACATCCTTGTCCTGGGGGTGGGTCACTTGGCCAACATCACCTCAGCAGCATCACTTCAATGTTCTCTCCACAGGGGATATCTTTCAGAGAGGATTGGAGGGAGCCCTCTTACTCATCCAAGTCAGTGTCTGATGTCAAGGACTCCACAGGGGAGTCCACTGCCTCCTCTTGCACACCCTCTTCCTGGGAATATCTGAGGAGATTATCTGAATTCCCAGAGGACTCAGACTGAACCTCTAGTGGTTCCTTGAGACCTTCCATTCTGTTTTGCCTCAGGGACATCTGAAGTAGAGTTGGTTGGGTGCCAAGGGCTGGGGAAAAAAATACTGGAGACTGTATATGCATCCTCAGAGGAGTGAAATTCATCCCCACCACTGCTTCAAATAACAACTCTGGATCCATTGGGATAGGAGATCACCAATCCAGAGTTGCATCCGTCCCCAATGAAGTGGATGTAAGTAGCATTATGGACGGGACACCAATGATGTGAATGGTTCTGAGGTGGAGGTCAGTTTTGACAATTCAAACACTAAGGACACTGACCCTAAAATAACTACCAAATGAGCTGGAGCCAAGAACAGTGCCAAAAGACTTGGCACTGAGCAGCTGGCTCTGAGATTCAGTTGACAGTGAAGGTCTTGGTGTCTAGTGAATCAGAAGGAATGACATCTGCGCAGAGGTAAGGGTAATTAATGGTCAATGCCGGATACACAGGCTGTCTGATGTCTTGATTCCAAAACAACCAGTGCCAAATGTAGACTGGAGAAGGAGGAAGTATGGAAGATTAAGGGTCTACTTGATCTACCCTAGAGACTGTGAGGGACAGGATGACACCCACCTCAATTTACATCTTCAGAAAACCCCTCATCCTACACCCCAATCTGCATCTGTGCTACTCCTGAAAATTTTGACAGACCAAAGGGAAGAGGTGGAGGGAGGTCTTGATAGGAAGTAAGTTCCTTTTCTGAAGAATGTCTGCTAGTAGCTAATCTAGGAGACTTGTCTAGAACGACTATAAGCTCTGATGTGTGGAAGCAAGGAAGAAGACTCTCACCCAATGATGATAGCGCAGGTTGGGAATTTTGGTGTTGAAGACTGGTGTCATACAATTTTCATCTCTTGCATTCTCTTTGTCTTTCTGTTTCTTAGTTTTATCTGGGGAAGTACCAGGAGGAAGAAGCCTGATTTATTCTGTCTGTGAGGAAACAAAGCACAAAAGCCTCATGTATAGCACAATCAGCTGAGAGGTGATCTGGCCCCAGGCACACCACACAGTAGTTGTGGTTATCTTGGGGTGTGATCTTGTGGTCACACAACTACATTTTATGAAACCCTTATCAGGAAGGTCCATTATCACAAAGAAACGCAATACAAATCAGCAAAACAGTACACTGAAAGTAGTATATAGTAAGATACCAACATATGTGTAGATAAAGGAAACTGATTTTTTTTTTCAGAAGACAAAACAGAGATGTTAACTCTCCTGCCTAAATGTTGTGAAGAATCTGAGGTAAATTACTATTAGGAGCAAAGATAATGGAAAAACAGTATATATCCAAAGTTATAAGGATGTATGAAAATATTCTAAAGGAAGGCATCTCAAGAGAAAAGATCTCTTTAGGAAAATGTGTAATGTAGTAAAAAAGCACTTAGCTGGAAGATGTTGAGGATCCGTCCGAACATTAATGGCAGCAAACAAGATCCAAGGTCTGTTAGTGCAAAGGATTATAGGAGGGAAAAATCTTTAAGAAAGTTGAGGCAAGGAGCACTAACAAAGACTGGACTGGATCTAACAAGAGGCTTGGTACCTATCAATAAGACTGGACGGACCGGATGAAATAAGACCAAATGTTTTTAGGAATCTATGAGGAGTCTGGTTTGTAAAATGTATTGCAGGATTAGGAAATTCATTCTGGTTAACTGGAGAAACTCATTCTTTAATACTACAGTGCTTTTCCAGGCCAAGCATGACCAGTATGCATGGGTCATCCAGAGTCTGGTGCTGAAACACTACCCTTGGGGTGGGTCATGGCAAGCTTGTCCCAGGTGAGGTCTTTAAATGAGCCTGAATCATGGGAGTCAAAATTTCTGAAGTTCTGTTTGTCTCCTCAGAGCAGCCTGTCAAGGAGCAAATCTACTAGGAACACAAAGTTCCCGAAAACCAAAATAGCATTTAAGCACTTTCAATGCACAAAGGTCAAGGTCACAAGAGTTTTTTTATATGTCTCTAACTATATCACAAATCTTTATCTTGGTGTGTCTTTTGGCTTTTCCCGGTTAGGGGTCGCCACAGCAGAACTCCGGTCCACTAATGATTGGTAGTTGATTTTTACGTGCCAAGTTACCAGCCCTGACGCACAACCTTCAATGAAGGTACGCCCATTCACACATGCCTCCACACAGAAGACGCTCTAGCTGAGAATAGAACAGGACAGTGTCTGACTTTGAGGCGACAACGCTACCGCAGCACCACCACCGCGGGATATCTATATATAAATGCGTGTGTGTGTGTGCACGCATGTAAACAGATATATAAAAATATATATTGTACAGTTCCACTGTACTTGGCATATTAGACCTATCATTGAGTACAATGCTCCCTTTGGTATGTACCTAATCAGGCATACATCCAGAGAGGTTCTTCACTTAAAGAATACAGGGTGGCAACATGTTCTATGCAGATCGCCTCAATGCCCTATCCCTGTATTCTGTCTTCTACAGGCTGTTGAGGAGAGATCTATGTCTGGCATGCAAGACATTGTCAGACCCCACTCTGAGGAACTTTCCGCATATCCGCAAAACAAATAGACCAGAATTACCTGTTCTAAAGACTTAAACCTCACCTGTGATAGAACTAGGACCTGCTGCTCAGACAGGTATGTATCCCAGCGACAACCCCGTCTCTGGGACAGGCTCCCAATTCATGTGAAGCAGAGTTCCTTCCTAACCAATTCAAGTGTAACTTGGACAACTGCATGGGGAACAGGAAACTCATCCCTGATTTGTCACCTATGTCTCTAATTGACACAGGCAGGCTGTAAATGGTTCATCTTCCAGGCTCCTGCTTGTAAAATTTTCATCTCCCAAGCCCTTGCTTACATCTGTCAAGGATGCCAGAACTTGTCAGAGATTTGGGATGCATGGCTAGGCTTAAAAAGGAGTGTAGTGAACAGTAAACTAATAAACGAAGAATCACCACACACTTCGAAGGAAAAACCCCAATAAGGTCCAAAACGCTGTTTAATGTCCAAGCACAAATACAAGTTCCAACACTTTAACTCTGACAAACTGCAAAAACACGTTTTCGTCGTATTACTTCCTCAGAAATGCAAACAAATGCTTATGATCAACAGCTATTTATATATACACACCCATTATAAATTAAACATCAAATCAGCTTAATTAACCAATACACTTGCAGGCTTAGAGGTATTCACAAAAGTAGATATTAACCCTTCTGTTCCTCATAGGAACCGACAGACTGTGAAATGTTTTCGTAGTAATACTATACCAATATACAAGTCGTGATTACACATTCAATGACATCAACAATATAAAAGTTCAAAATGTAAAAACTTCTTTCAAGACTTCATTAAAACTGTCGGTTCCTATGAGGAACAGAAGGGTTAATATCTACTTTTGTGAATACCTCTAAGCCTGCAAGTGTATTGGTTAATTAAGCTGATTTGATGTTTAATTTATAATGGGTGTGTATATATAAATAGCTGTTGATCATAAGCATTTGTTTGCATTTCTGAGGAAGTAATACGACGAAAACGTGTTTTTGCAGTTTGTCAGCGTTAAAGTGTTGGAACTTGTATTTGTGCTTGGACATTAAACAGCGTTTTGGACCTTATTGGGGTTTTTCCTTCGAAGTGTGTGGTGATTCTTCGTTTATAGGCTTAAAAAGGCCTTTGTGGGCATTAGCTTAGTAAACAACCTATGAACCTATATATTATATATATATATATATATATATATATATATATATGTGTGTAAATCTATGTATATGCACAAGCACACACACTTTAAATATACACAAACATGCATCCAACAAACTCACACATGTAAGTACTTGGACATTAACATTACCAAAAAAAAAAAAAAAAACAATTCTACACATAACAAAAACACTGATTCATAAAAGGCAGTTGATTCACACGACCATTTGTAGCCTAACCAATGATCTCCATCCATTTACCAAGACATAAAATAACACCAGACCAGACCTAGCTTTAGCCACTTTCCAAAATAGCTAAGGGGGGCCAGACTGTGGCTGTACATAGAAATGCCCATCCTGCTGTCCAGGTTAAGCTTAAAAAGGGTCAATAAACTACTTTGCTGAACTTGTAAAGGAAGTGTGTTCCATAAAAGAGGTATTCTCAATGTGAGATATCTACCTGCCTACAAGTCCTATTTTTGTTTCTGGGTAAGGTTATGCCTCTTGAACGTGTTTATGGTGGTATTATTTTTGTGGATGTGTACGAGATAACACAGAACCAGATCTATTGAGGCTTGATAGACAAGGCAATAGTCTCCTCTCAATAGTCAGTCGGAAATGGAAAAGATTGACAGACTTTTAAGGTGGTCACAGTAACTCAAGACGGACTTGCCCCTGATTTTTTGGTAAGGAAAAGTTGTGGGTCATATGACTACATATGTACAATACCAAAGGTGGTATTACATTGTATTACTAGTCTGATAAGGGAGAAGTGGGGGGGGACATCACTTCCTTGAATTGAGAAGATGTACCACTGGTGATTAGTCTGCTTATATAAAAATATTTCCTAACAACAGTGTTCACATGGTGACTAAAGGATAGCCTGTTATCAATGAAGGTGCTCAAGTCCCTAATGCCGGAGTCAATTTTTAGGGAAGATATCACCTATGTGACAGCAGCAGGAGTGCCCAGTTTGCCAAAGAACACAGTGCTATATTTTTTAGCATTTAGTTTGAGGCCATGATCAAAGCACCACTTGTTAGGCATGAGTTAGGCCCTCCTAGAGAAAACACAGGTCACTTGAGGTATTTATGACAGCTCCTAGTTTGCAGTCATTGGCAAACTTCATCAGCCCTCGTCCTTTGATGTCTGCTTTAACATTAGAGAAGTAGATATCAAACAGGATGGGTTCCAGGACCAGTCCTTCAGAGACTCAAATGGTAACCACTCTTTTAGATGAAAGTGTAACTGCAACACTAACAGACTGGGTTCTGTCAGTGTGGGCCAGTTTGCTATCCATTGGGCAGTATATGGTTTTTACATTTAACTGGATTAGGTTATCAATGATGCCCGAGTATGGAATGGTATCGAAGGCTCTGGCCAAGTCCAGGTATACTGCTTGAGACGATTTACCCAAATCTAATGCCTTAGTGACTTGTTCAAAAACACCCCCCAAGTTCAACAGGTTGAATCAGATCTATCATTAACTAACCCAAACTGGTTTGAGTCTAGATTTCTAAAGACTGCCTATGTCCTTGTTTATGAGATCCATAATCATGGTACTCTTTTGCCTTAAGGATAAGGCTAATGAGGCTGATAGGTTCATAGCTGCTTGAAACAATCATGGGTCCCCCTTCATGGAGTGGGATGACAACAGCATTTCTCTATACTTCTGACACAAATCCAGTGGAGAAGCTGAAACTGAATGGATGTAATAAGTAGTCAGCCACACAGTGTTTGGTGCTGAGAAGATGAAAACATGGCACACTGTCATGGCCCATGCATCTAGCGTTTTTAGGCTTGGAGACAGTGTGCTTAGGTATTGCTTGGGGATGATTTTGGGGGAAGAAGTTGTGCTAATATGCTAGGAGCAATTTGGGTGAAACAGAGGAGTAAAGCCTGCACCGAAGCTGTCTGCTAATATGCTGACAATGTCCTCAGGGAACTAGTATGTGATGCAACTTTGCAATAACTCACAGCATTGCTGGTTATTATCTCTTAGGTTCCTGAAAAAAGCTGAAGAAAGCTTTGGGATGATCTTTAACATGAATGGCAATTTGTGATTCATACTTGGTCATGGATGATATTTAAGCTCTTTATTAATCTCTCTGAGCTCTTCCCAAGCTGAAGGAGTGTCAAATCTGCTATTAAGGGCAAGGAATTTCTTTCTACTATTGTATAGTTTGTTGATACTGGAATAACACCAAATGACTGTTGTTAAATTTAGCACTGTATTTATGTCTTATGAGGGCCAAGATCTTAATACTAGCTTAGAGGTGGGCATAGAATTTAACTGTGAAAACTACAGCATGTGAAGCAGGGTCATTTAGGTGGGGATGGTGTTTGAATTTCATCAGGTCATCAGTTATCAGTAGTTGTTCTGCAGTATAGCAGTTGCTGAGGTGACTCACATCTCACACTTACAAGTTACAGCATAATGGACAGGCACAATCAGTGATTTGTTAACTACAGGCTTCAAGAACGGGGAGGCAATGTTTGTGAGAACGAAGTCTAAAATTTTAGAGCCATTTCGGAATTTAGACTAGTTTGTCCAATGAGATGGGATTAATGAAGTAGAAGAATCTCTGTGCATATTTGTCTGTAGGTTCCTCAGATGATGCCGGCAGAGTTGAAGTCACACAAGAGGACAATGCTAAGTTCTGTAGCAAAGGATCTCTGTTTGTTAAGATATGCCTCACGGTCTGACAGTGTCACAGAGTGGGTACAGTAGTTTGCTACTGTCTGCACTGGGTTTTATCATTACAAGAACATGGAGGAGTCCTAGATCACAGTTGCGCATTCTTAGGAAGAAAGATACGGCACCACCAGCTACAATAACCAATTCAGCATTGAGTCTGAAGTACTGGTAGGCAATACAACACTGCACTGTGGGGATGCTTTCACTGTTCTGAAACCATGTTTCAATAATAATGCAAATATCAATATTTTTAAGGGCTATGAATGCATGCAAGGAGTGCAACACTTTGTTTAGGCTTCTAGCACTGATCAGCACTACCTTTATATGATTTTGACTGTGGTTGACTAAGCAGAACATTTGAGGAGACTGGCTTTGCTTTAAAAGGCATTATGAGGAAAACATATGTCCTATGCAGCCCGACTGAAAAAACTCCGGCTGTACTCAGTAGCATATCGCTTACTCAGAGGTGATCTCTGCCTAACTTACAAAGCCATGTCCAACTCAGAATTGAGGGACATGCTCCACCTAAAGAAATCCAAGTCACTGCGAGCCACGTGCTCTAGTGAGCCAAACCTCGCCACAACAATAAATAAAACATGCTGAAGGGATAGATTCCTATCACAGAGACTCCCGATGCTTTGGAAGAAAATTCCAAACTACATTAGGCAGAGCCCCTCACTAACACTCTTCAAGAGAAACCTTGACGAGTGGATGGGTAACAGAAAATACTCCCCTGGGATCACTTCATTGGCTCTGCTTGACAGAGGATCAGTTAATTAATCAATGGGGTGGCAAAAGCTGACACACTCTGGCTAGGCTTATAAATGCCCTCGGGCAGATAGCCTACTACCTACCTATGAACCTATAAGAAAAAGTTTTAGCCAATATATGGAAGCCATGAGGAAAGAGATGCAGACCATCTATGGCAAATCAGCTGGGGCTGATATTACACACACACACACTATATACAAAATGCATATGTATGCATGTGTGGGTTTGTGTATTTATATAAATATCTATGTGCAAGTTTACATCATTTCGAGTTTTTGGAAACTCAAAATTCATAAGGTCAAGACCATATGATCAAGTTTCTGAAAACCAGAAATAAAAAAAAAAAATCTACATTTTTTACAGGGGACAATCCCACCTGCACCCCCCACAACCCTACATGTTATACTTTATATACCAACTCTGAGATCCCACTACAGTGGGGAAAAGGGTAAATTCTCCATTGAATCACTTCTATGTAGACGATGTTACACAGGGGATTGGAGAATTTATCCCTTTTCCCTACTGTACTGACATTTTGGAGTTGATATATATAACGTGCAGGGGTGTGGGGGCACATACCACACGAGAGGTGCAGGGGGGCTTGCCCCCTGCAAAAATGTAGATTTTTTTTTATTGTGAGTTCTATATCTCCCCACTAGAATGACACCAGTAGTTAAGCCAATAATTAAAGTCAGTCATCTTTTGTTTGTATTGTGACAATATTCTTGTCAATAGTAGGATACAACTCAATAACAGCTTAATTCCATTTCCAGATGTATATTTATACATCTCCATCATGTTCTTCTTCATTTGATCTAAGGAGGTACATCACAAGTCACTCACTTCCAGTGTACCTACTCTTTGGAGTCCTAGGAGGCTTGGGTAAATTTTTTTTTAATGGCATCAGCATAAGACAAGTTGCAGTTTGTAGTCTGTGGATGTTGCATTGGTATGGATGGGACTAGGAAGTGTTACACATTACATGTAGCTGGCTAAGAGAGGGACTCTCCAGCTAAGTTAAGTATTTACACCTCTCACAGATAGAGTCCTTTGGGTTTAGTAGGAGTTTGTTATCAAAAACATGAGGCATTTCATACCTTGCCTCTGGATTCCAAGTGCTATAAGGCTGGCAACAGAGGAGGGGTTTGTGTGTTGACTATCCAATAGGACTGCTGCTGCCAGATTTAAATTAAGTGACACTCTAGAAGGACTGGGGAAGTATTACAGCTGTGGAAGTTTGTTGAACTGGTTACATGTTCAGCGTAAGCACTCCTCAGTGCAACTGGTGCTTCAGCTGTGCACAACACTGTAGATAACGGGAAGCTTGCACAACTCAACACAAGCAGTTTAGACAAAGTGAAAATGAACAAGTATGTAAGAAGGTACCATTTAGTACAAGAAGAGAGAATTATACTTGCTGGCATTACCTGCTACAGAAATACCATGTTTTTGAGTTCAACACAACACCACATAGTAAATACAACAAAAGACCCAATGAAACAAGATGAAATCTGATATCTAAATCACCCAGAATCTTTAGCTATCAGTCTAACTCTCGTTTAGATAACTTACAACTGATTCTAAGATGTCTGCCACCCCTGGCCAAGCAGATTTACTCAAGGCAGTGATTTAAATACAATAAAAATATTAAACAAACATAACAGTTAGGAATGGCTAGAATTGCAACCAGCAATATCAGGCAAGGCAGTATTAGTATTCAAAAAAAAAAAAAAAAAAAAGAATGGAGATGGTATAAAAATAGCCCAGGCAATGCAACTTAAGTGCAGACAAAGAGAAAAAACATGGCTTTTTCCTCTCTTTTCAGATGAAGCCTTAAGTTAAACAGTGCGGTTATGTGGCTGAGCTCTGTGCAGACTCTTTAGGAAGACAAAGACTGAACTGGGCTTCACACAGGAAACCCAAAAGAAAAAGATAGTCTCATTAAAAACTAGGTGAAATCTGAAACCCACATGCTATAACTAACCCAGAATCAATAAAAATCCGTCTAAATTTCACGTAGATGACTCACAATTGATTCTAAAATGGCTGCCACTCCTATTAAACAGATTTACTCAAGGCAGTGATTTAAATAAAACAAAACCGTATTAAACAAAACTGAAAAGCTCTGGATGGCTAAAGCGGAACCAGCAATATCAGACAAGGCAGTATTAGCTGAAAATGACTAAAATGATTCACAAATAATACAGGCGATGCAAAATCAACTAAAAAATGTTTTAATAGCTATGCAAACAAGGTGCAGACAAAGAAAAGTAACATTCCTGTCTTTTCTTTTCTTTTTCAGCTTTGGATGTAGCTGTCCTTAGATAAGACAGTAGACTGAACCAGCATTACACAGTGCAGTAAAATACTGGAAAATCTGAGCATTAAACTAAAAAAGGGCGACAGTGCTGTCATTTTCCTAGAATTGGGAAAGTCTAGTCCATTAAGATAATTATTGCCATGTGACATTTAAAAGCAAACGATGGCTGTCTGATATTGACCCAAGCTGCTACAAGGCAGGAACTTGAGGCTTGCCTGCAATTCTGCCAACCTGTTACACTAGCAACTTGGACCGAAGAGGCAGAGTTAATGAATAAGCATTTGACATCTGTGTTAGAAATTTAGACCATGCTTACATTGGTTAGCAGGGGGCCAATAAGACACATAGTCTTTTTCAGTTTTTACCTTATACTGCAGCTTTAGGATTAAAGCCACTGAAGCAAATGCATAGAGAAGATCATCACTCTAAATGATGAAAAAAAGCTGTGGTCACCCATGCCTGGCTGCTAGGAAACTGAAAATAAAACAGACAAAGTTGATGGTATAGATCAGATGTGAAAAGACCTATTCTTGGGCAACCTAGTTTTAACATTATGCTGATGATGTTTTGTCCACTTCAGTGGTGGGAAATATGAAGACAAAGAAAACATAGTACAAGCCCTTGAGAAATGTCTTTGTAGCCCATGAATCACATTGGTTGTCTTTGTATTCAATTCTTTCTGTTTTGAGATGTGCAGAAAAAAAAAGTCAGCCACTAGCCGTACTTTCCCTTGAGGCAGGGGATTTAATGGAAAATTTGGTATCTAGAAAAATGAACACAAACTTCATGGATGGGGAAGGAAACTGGGCATATTTATGGTAGGTAAGGGAGATGCAAAAGTTTTTGAAACAATACAGAATTTGCTAAATAAGATATCAGCTTTGAGGAGAGATGACCTAAGTCATAATAACTCAGATAAGGCTAGGCGTGAGTGCTCACCAGTTTTAGGTGTGCAAACACTGGCGCTAGGTAAATGGCAAATAAAGCAGGTACAGCAGAAAAAAAAATGACAAGGAGATGGACTGATAATGGAAGATTTCTTCAACTAGAACCTAGGAAATTGTATTCCTGTGGATGTAGACAAGTAGATAAGCATCATGCATGTTCATAGTAAACACAGAAGTATTTTGGCACAAAAGAGGGAACAAAGTCATGGCCAGTCCACTGTGTAGAGGGATAAAGCCATAACTATGTCCCATGTGACCCAGGTTCAATTAAGGCCTTGGGCATCTGAGATGCTGGCACAGGAGGGTCAGTTGTGCCCATTCTGGAGGTGAGGGTGTTTGCTGAAGACACTCCCTGATGGAAGACATAGTCACCAGAGGGGAGTAGCTCTCGGATGTATGTGGAGGAGTGGGAAAACAAAAGTAGGTCATAGCATAACCTCTTATCCACAACAGCAGTTGCCAGCACCCGCAAGGACACCCTTAAGATCCACGTTGGCCCCAGCTCATTCAGATAAGAGTTTGGGAAGTAAGTAGGAGCAGGTAGTCACAGTGATGGGGGGTGGAGGGACACTGGAACTGCCAGAAAGGATGAAGCAGCAAGGTGTTGGGGGGGAGCGAAGTCTGCAGCATCACATTTTGACTACTATCCTTTGTTAAGCTTGCTTAAGGTTGTGTAATCTAATGTAGGGCTTCAATGACATTCATTTTCTGGAAGCAGGAAAACTCGTTTCCATATTATGCAAAAGGATGCTAGATTAATGGACCGGCTGCACATAGCTCCTAACTTAGAGGTAAAGCCAAGTGCACTTTTTCATGGAGTAGATGAAAAATGCCCTGGAGCTGGTATTGCACAGAATTCTATGATGACGTTTGTTGAAAACCCTGTGTTGAAAATTAGGTGGCGCTTCTTCCTAAGGGACTGAGGCAGGGTGACAATGATAATGAAATGGGATGTCACTAAGGACTTGTCTTGTTTACCTTATCCTTCTTGCTGGGAATGTTGGGATTTTAATTTACAAGCTTTTGTTGCTTCTTTTAATGTTCTCATTTTAAATATTGCTGTTACTTCCTAATTCACCCATGATAAAAAGGTCCTGATTCTGTGGGATGGTTTCTGCAATACTTATGAATGTGAGGACAGAACACCTGTTTGACTTCCATCACGGTCCTGTTTTTCTCATCTGGATGCTTCAAAAATTTCTGAGAGGGAGACCAAAAAAAGTTTTATGCAGGGGCTCATCTAAGAGCGGACTCTCTCCATCAATAGGAGACAGCAGTGCCTTCAGTCATACATATTTCATAATGACAGTACTAGAAGGAGTAGCCCTGAAGTTAGCATCCACAGTGTCATACTCACACTTAATAATGTAGTAACCCATTCTATTAGATGTTTGCATCAACTCAAGTTTCAATAGATTGCTTTACAAAGACACTTGACACACATGTTGAATAAGGCTAGGAAAATGCAGATGTGCATACTAAATAAAATTAGCTTTAGTTATTATATCATTCAGGGAAACATCCAAGTTGCCTTCAGCCAGGGTATCTATTTGTTGTAGAATTAGAAGTTATGTACTCACCATAACGTTCCATCTGAGTAGGTGACTTCATTTGGATGCAACCTGTGGGTATCGGATCCGACCTCGGATCCGAGCCGGCATTTCAAAAGCTTAGGCTCCGAGCTCCTAACTCCTCCCTCTACCCATAACCCCTTGCCAAGCCCTGACTGACCTCAGATTGAGTTTGCCTATATAATACTGACTACAGTACCTGAACAAAGCAAAAAGTACTCGCTGTATAAAGGTCAGGGGATGGAGGATGGTTGGATAGTTACCAAATGAAGTCACCTACTCAGATGGAACGTTATGGTGAGTACATAACTTCTAAATCTGAAGTAGGCAGACTTCATTTGTCTGCAACCTGTGGGACAGAGTCCCCAGCTACCTGAATCTTGGGCGTCATGGAAGGATGTTTTGGAGCACCGCTGAGCCAAAGGATGCTCTTCCTCTGGAAACAACATCTACCTTATAATGAGAAATAAAGGTATGAGGTGAGGCGCAAGTGGCTGCAGGGCAGATATCATCCAATGACACACGGGACTTAAAGGCGGCTGACGTGGAGACTGCCCTAGTAGAATGAGCCGTAACCCTCTGAGGAGCAGGTCTACCTGAAGTGTCATAAGCCTGCAGAATACAATTAGCAATCCACCTCGATAGTGTGACTTTAGAAACTGCTTTACCCAAAGCAAATTTAGCAAAGGAGACGAACAGGTGATCTGATTGCCTGTGACCAGCTGTTCTGTGAATATAAAATCGTAATTGTCTATGAACATCCAAGGAATGCAGTTTGTATTCTCCTTTGTTTGAGTAAGTTGATTGATTGGTTGATATTAGATTCTGAAGAGACCTTTGGAAGAAAAGATGGATTGGTCCTGAGGCACACCCTATCTGGAAAGAAGGAAAGGTAAGGCGGCTTGACGCATAGAGCCTGAAGTTCAGACACTCTTCTGGCTGAAGTGATAGCTACTAAGAAGGCAGTCTTCCAGGAAAGGTACTTCAGGTCTGTAGACGCTGCAGGCTCGAAGGGAGGAGCAGTAAGGGCTTGCAGAACTAAAGATAGGTCCCAAGGTGGTACAATCTCTTTGACTGGAGGCCTCAACAAAAAAATCCCTTTAAGAAAGGTTTTGCACAATTTCACCGTCATGAGGGGAGCTGTCTCATGACCAATGTGATAATGAGAGATGGCTGCCAATTGTACCTTAATCGTGGAAGAACTTGCCCCTTGATGAAAGAGGTCTGTTAAAAAATCCAGCACTGCCGACATAGGTGCTGAAAAAGGATCCAAACTTTTCTGGACCACCCAAATAGAGAATCTCTTCCATTTACTCCGATAAACCTGCCTAGTGGAAGGTTTATGAGCTGCCACTAGGATGGCCTTGACCGGTGACGAGATACTGGGAGTCCTAATCAAGGATGGAACTGGAGCAGCCAAGCTGTCAATTTCAGGGTGCGTAGATTGGGGACCGAAATTCCCAGAGGATGGGAGATGAGATCCGGAATCGGATCCAGAATCCAGGGTGGATTCACTTTGTGAGACCATACAAAGGGGAACCAGGGTTGACGAGGCCAGAACGGGGCAATGAGAATCATTCTGCTCCCCAAACTGTTGGCTTTCTGCAGAAGCCTCTGCAATAGAGGTAGTGGAGGGTAGGCATAAAGGAGACCGGGAGGCCAAGCTTGCACCAGCGCATCTCTCGGGGATTCCCCTGGTGGGGGAAGCAGAGCGAAGAAATTGTCCCATTTGGCGTTTGAGTGAGAGGGAAAAGATCGCACCAGGGTTGCCCCAAACGGCAAAAATCTTCTTCACTACCTGAGGATTGAGAGACCACTCGTGAGGGGAAAGAATGGTGCGACTGACTTTGTCCGCAAGGATGTTGGATTTTCCCGGAATGTGCGTTGCTACAAGAAAGCGTTTGGTGGAAATTGCCCATTCCCAGACTCTCATGGCCTCTCGACAAAGGGGATAGGACCTGGTTCCTCCCTGTTTGTTGATGTACCAGACTACCGACATGTTGTCTGTCTGAATCGCAATAGTCCCTGAAGGAAGAACGTGGTGAAGTGCTTGCAACGCTAGGAGCACCGCCCTCATTTCCAGGACATTTATATGCAACGAAGTCTCTGTGGAGTTCCACGTGCCTTGGACAATCTTCCCCGCAGAATGCCCCCCCCACCCGAGGCAAGAAGCGTCCGTGGTCACTGTGGCTCAGGGAAATGCTGCACAAAAAGGTCTCCCTGTCAGAGGCTCCGGAGATCGAAGCCACCAAAGAAGGGAATCCTTGCATGCTTTGCTGACCGCTATCGGAGTGTTGAGAGAGGAACAGAGAGGGACCACTGAACTTGAAGGGTCCATTGAAGAACCCGCATGCGCATGAATAAGTGGGATAGCTGCCGCCATCTAACCTAGGGCCCTCAGGACCGAAGCTGCTGTCGGAAATGGTTGCAGGACCGCTGCGACATGACACTTCAGGTTGGAAATTCTGTCTGGGGTGAGGAAGGCTCGCATTGACCTGGTGTTTAGTCTTCCTCCTATGAAATCTATAACTTGTGTGGGGTGCAGTAAAGATTTCTCCCAGTTGACAGTGATGCCCAGCCTTGGGGCTATCTGAAGGAAGTAGTCCCTGGCTGAGCACAGAAGATGCCTTGATGATGCCGTCAGGAGCCAGTCGTCCAGGTAGGGAAAGACCTGTAATCCCTGGAGCCTCAGGTGGGCCGCTACAACAGCTAGAACCTTGGTGAACACCCTGGGGGCTGAGGTGAGACCAAAGGGAAGGACCCTGAACTGATAATGACTGGCTCCCAGCCGGAAGCGAAGAAACCTCCTGGACCATCTGTCCATGCGAATGTGGTAGTACGCATCCTTGAGGTCGATGGAGCACATCCAGTCGTTCTCCCTCAAGAGGGGAGTATAGATTGAAGGGTGACCATCCGGAACTTTTGCTTGGTTACTGACAGGTTCAGCAGGGAAAGATCTAAGATCGGTCTTAAGTCCCCCGTTTTCTTTGGCACTAAAAAGAACCTGGAGTAAAACCCTGACCCGGTTTGATCTGGGGGGACGCACTGGATAGCTCTTTTTTCTAGCAGCCGTCCGATTTCGATAGCTGCTGCCTCCCTTTGGTCGGGTGGAACATCTGGGAGGCTGCGAGATCTGGGAACTTTGTACAGGGGAATTGTATAACCTCTGGATATCACTCGAAGCACCCAACGGTCTGTTGTGATGGACTCCCAAGAAGTTAGGTGCCTCGAACGCCTCGACTGCCTCCAGAGACGGACAGCCGGGCAACCCTTCAGGGCTGCTGAGTGGGTCTATCAGAGAAAGGTTCTCTGGACCCAAAGTTTCTAGGAGCCCCCCTGCCTCTAGGACGGCGACCTCCCTGTCCTCCTCTGCCACGGGAGGACTGGTTATCCGGAGCAGGTTGGGACTGCTGCGACTTCCGGAACCACATCTTCTTCTGTCCCTTTTGGTTCTTCGAGAAGGACCTCTGGGGAGCTGAGAAGCGGACTCCGACGGCAGACAGCGTCTTCCTCCTTCTCGCTCTGGACTAATGTTTCGCGAACAGTTTTGCCAAACAAGGCAGAACCATCAAAGGGGGCATTCGCGAAAGTCGCCTTGAAGGGCTCTGCGAAATCACAGTGGCGGAGCCAGGCCTGCCGCCTCATGACTAGGCCTGCTCCGCTGGCTCTAGCGGCTCCCTCGATAGCGTGAGAAAGCAGCCGCATAGATGTGTTAGAAACTGCTCTAAGAGTGGCCATTCGGTGGAGTATACCTGCTTGTCCTCACCCGACATGGACTCTGGGGGAGATGCAGCGTATTCTTTAATCAAATCCCGCTGCATCCTGATGACGTGTGCCATGTAGTTCAGCACTCTCAAAGAGAAGGTTGCTGAACTGAAAACTCGCTTCCCAATGCGATCCATCGAAGGGACTCCTTGCCCGGAGGATGCATAGAGGACTCTCCTGGGCCAATTCCCTCTTAGTGGCTGCAGCCATCATCATGGCATCTACTGGGGGCCTTTGCTCCAGTGAGTGCGGTCCGCGGAGGAAAGGATACGGTCAGGATGCTTGGGTACAGGCTCAACGGTGTCCGGATCCTTCCACGCACTGATGGATATAAGGTCCACCAGAGGATCGGCAGGAGGGACACCCAGGAGGTAGATGGGCCCCTCGAATGCCTCCAAGAACACAGACTCGTCTGAGGAGGCCTTGGGGGCAGACCACCCCCCCCCCCGATCCTCAACATTTCCATAATGTCTCCAAATGAGACGTCCTCAGCGGGTGACCTTGGGGAGCCTTCCCCTTCATCCAAGTCTGTGTCTTGAACGGACTCGGGGGAGTCCATGTGCCTCCTTTTGCACTTACGCTTCCGAGGTACTTCTTCGGGGGGGCTGTCCGAGGAGTACTCTTCCGCAGCTGGATGTTCCAAGGGAACTACTTGGGACATCGAGGCGGGCTGTCCCTGGGACCGGCTGGTGGGAGCCTGGCCCAACTGCAAGGGAGTGCGGGATGGAGCCGTGGCAGGGACTGGGGGTCCGGAAGTCCTCAACAGTGCCCTTTCCACTCCGTCGAAGGCCGAGGGGAGCCAGCTTCTCTAAACCCCGACAGCCGACCCCCACTCGGATCCGACGCACGGATCGGAGCCGGAGCCGAGACCATCGGATCCGAGAGACCGGTGTGCTCCGACCTAGATGGAGCCGAAGACACACCAGCTCCCTCGGATCCGAGGCTCGGTCCTCGGCGCCGAGAGGTCGGGTCCGGCACCAAGCACTCAAGGGATGGGACGGATCCGAGGTGCGCTGACCTATCGGATCCGACCCACCCCCGGATCCAACTCTGCCCGGCGCCGACAGCTCCGAACCCATGGTGAGGGTCGGAGAAGGAGCCAAAGGGGCGAAAAAAGGGGTCGAAGCCCCTCCCGGATGGGGGAGGGCTAGGAGCACTCCCATTTGCATTTGGGCCTGGATGAATTTCCTCATCATCCGGTCCATGTCTGCTTCGCTCATGGAGAAGGTCGATCTAGTCGAGGCCACTGAAGCGGATCTAGAGAGCCGCCTTGGGGACCTCGCTGAAGGGCTAGCCTCCTCCTCCTCGGGCCCAGGAGAGAACCGAGGGGAGTGGAGCCGAGGAGGAGGGAAGCTAGAAGGCACAGGAGAGGCCCGCTTGGATGGAGGAGCCGAACTAGAGGTTTCAGCTCTCCGTTTGTGGTGCCTCTCCCTGTGCCTCTCCTTTTCTCTCTCCCTAGAAGACTCTCTCTCCTCCGGCATCTTAGAGGGAGGTTGAGTCCCAGCCAGTGGAGGAGAGCCCACAGCAACTGTTTGCTGTGTAGAAGGGGCAGAAGCCGAAGCGGTATCTGGAGGGAGAAGTCCCGCCAGAACCAGCTTCGACCTCCGCTCCCTCAAAGCTCGGTATTTGAACCCTGCACAAATGGTACAACCAGATGACAGGTGTTCAACCCCCAAGCATTTAACGCACCGAGTGTGGCCATCCGCTGGGGACAGCTTATGGCCACACTCGGTACATTTAGAGAATACTGCCTTATGGGCTTCAGACATGTTAAGCCCTAACAGGCCTAAAAACACACACACACACACAAACTACGCAAAACCCGAGAAAAATTAAAAGATAGAGAGAGGAAAGCCTAACACAAACACTTCTAACTAATTAAATTAAAAAAGTTAAAGTTTTTCAAAATTTTCCTGTCAGAAAACTTATCTGCACTAGGAGCTCAAGGAATCCGTCGCAACTTGAAAGCGGCAAACGAAATCTGAGGTCAGTCAGGGCTTGGCAAGGGGTTATGGGTAGAGGGAGGAGCTAGGAGCTCGGAGCCTAAGCTTTTGAAATGCCGGCTCGGATCCGAGGTCGGATCCGATACCCACAGGTTGCAGACAAATGAAGTCTGCCTACTTCAGATCATCAGTTTGGTACAGTATCATTTAGGACTGGCAGTTAACTGCTCTAATAGCCATAGAGGCAGAAATGTACACCTTTCAAACCTGTCCAAGACACTATCTTTCTATTACATGGTAAGATGTTATGAATAAGAAGTTATGTACTCACCATAACATTCCATCTGAGTAGGTGACTTCATTTGTCTGCAACCTTTGGGTCTTGGATCTGAGCTGGCAACTTATTTTACAGCTTATGGATCCGAGCTCCTAGCTCCTCCCCTCACCCATAATCCCCTGCCTGGATTGATTGACCTCAGATCAAGTTTGCCCTTGTACCAAATCTCAGACCAAAAGTGTCCCGAAAGGGACCAAGAAAGGACATTCAAGAATAGACTTCTGAAGGCCAGGGGGAAGGAGGGGGAGGTGGTTGCAGACAAATTAAGTCACCTACTCAGATGGAATGTTATGGTGAGTACATAACTTCTTAATCTGAAGTAGGGACATCATTTGTCAGCAACCTTTGGGACAGAGTCCCCAGCTACCTGAATCTTGGGAGGCCATCATGGAAGGATGTTCCGGAGCACTGCGGAGCCAAAGGATGCTCTCCCTCTGGAAATAACGTCCAGCTGATAAAGGTACGAGAAGAGGCCCAAGTGGCTGCAGAGCAAATATCATCCAAAGATACTCTAGATTTAAAGGCAGCAGAAGTAGATATGGAGCAAGTAGAATGCGCCCGTACTCCCTGAGGTGCGGGCCTCCCCTAAGTTTCACAGGCCAGAAGAATACACTGTGAAATCCATCATGATAAGGTGACCTTAGAAATAGCTTTACCCAGATTGAATTTGGCAAAGGAAATGAACAACTGATCGGATTGTCTGTGACCAGCAGTCCTATGAATGTAGAAGCGCAGTTGTCTGTGCACGTCTGAGGAATGCAGCTTGTATTCTCCTTTATTCTGGTACTTAGGGAAGAAAACTAGCAGGTTAATGGACTGATTGATATTGGTTTCTGAGGCCACCTTAGGAAGAAAGGAGGGATTGGTCCTGAGGTACACTCTATCCTGATGAAAAATCAAGTAGGGAGGTCGCACAAAGGGCCTGAAGCTCGGAAACTCTTTTCGCTGAAGTGATGGCGACAAGGAACTCCGTTTTCCAGGAAAGATATTTAAGTTCGGCTGAGGCAGCTGGTTCAAAGGGAGGGGCAGTGAAGGCTTGAAGGACTAATGATAGATCCCAAGGGGGTACAGCGTCCTTGACCGGAGGCCTGAGCAGGAAGGTACCCTTGAGGAAGGTTTTACATAATCTCGCTGTCATCAAGGGACCTGACTCGTGTCCCACATGGTAATGAGAAATGGCTGCCAATTGAACCTTGACCGTAGAACAGCTAGCTCCCCGTTGAAAGAGTCCAGTGAGGAAATCCAAGACGGACGGCAATGAAGCCGTGAAGCGATCTATGTTATGGTGTTCTGCCCAGATGGAAAAACGCTTCCATTTACTGTGATAGACTCTTCTAGTGGAAGGTTTATGTGCTGCCACCAAGATGGCTTTAACTGGTGAAAAGATGCCGGGAGTCCTGACTAAGAGTGGAACTGGAGCAGCCAAGCTGTCAGCTTCAGGTTGTCCAGATTTGGGGTAGGTAGACCTAAGGGATGGGATATTAGATCCGGAATGGGATCCAGAATCCAGGGAGGATTCACCAGATGAGACCACAGGTAAGGGAACCAAGTTTGACGAGGCCAGAATGGGGCAATGAGGATCATTCTGCTCCCCAACAGAGAGGCTTTCTGTATCAGTTTCAGCATCAGCTGTAGAGGAGGATAGGCATAAAGTAGACTGGGAGGCCAAGCATGCACTAGAGTGTCTCTCGGGGCTTCCTCGAGGGGGGGAATCAGAGTGAAGAAGCTGGAGCATTTCATGTTTGAGGGAGTGGCAAAAAGATCGCAGCAGGGTTGCCCCCATTCGGCAAAAATCCGCTTCGCTACCTGAGAATTGAGAGACCATTCGTAAGGGGAAAGAATAGTGTGGCTGAGCTTGTCCTCCAGAATGTTGGACCATCCCAGAATGTGCCTTGCGATAAGGAAGCGGTTGGTGGAAATCGCCCATTCCCACACCCTCATGGCCTCTCGACAGAGAGGGTAGGACCTGGTTCCCCCCTGTTTGTTGATGTACCAGACAACTGACATGTTGTCAGTCTGTATCGCAATAGTTCCTACGGGGAGAAGGTTCTGAAGTACTTGCAAAGCCAACAGCACCGCCCTCATCTCCAGAACGTTGATATGCAAGGAGGTCTCTGTGTCGTTCCACGTGCCTTGGACCGTTCTGCCTGAGCAATGCCCCCCCCACCCGAGGCAAGAGGCGTCCGTGGTCACCGTGGCGAGGGGAGGCGGTGTGCAGAAGGGTCGTTTCGTATGAAGGTCCGGGGACTGGAGCCACCATAAGAGGGCCCTCCTGCAAGCCCTGCTGAGTGAGATAGGATGGTTGAGGGGGAGAGACTGAAAGGACCACTGGACTAAAAGGGTCCACTGTAGCACCCTCATATTCAGACGAGCATATGGAAGAAGAGTTATTGCTGCTGCCATGGAGCCTAGCGCCCTCAAGACCAATTCCGCCGGTGGGGCTTTTAATTGGAAGATGGCCCGCACATGAAGTCTCAGGTTTTGAAGTCTCTCCGAAGTGAGGAACGCTCGCAGACTTCTCGTATCAAGTTTGTCCCCTATGAAATCTATCACTTGTGTTGGAGCAAGGGAGGATTTGTCCAGGTTGATCGCAATGCCTAGATGGGAAGCTAGCCGGAGAAGGTGATTTCTGGCTGCGCAGAGTAGATGCCTTGCTGGGGCGGACAGGAGCCAGTCGTCCAGGTACGGGAAGACCTGCATTCCCTGGAGTCTCAGGTGGGCCGCTATCACCGCTAACACTTTGGTAAACACCCTGGGGGCTGTGGTGAGACCAAAGGGAAGGACCCTGAACTGATAGTGACTGGCTCCCAGCCGGAAGCGGAGAAACCTCCTGGATCGTCTGTCCATTATAATGTGGTAGTACGCATCCTTGAGGTCTACTGAGCACATCCAGTCGCTCTCCCGCAAGAGGGGGAGAATGGGTTGAAGGGTGACTATCCGGAATTTTTCTTTGGTTACTGATAGGTTCAAGAGTGAAAGGTCGATAATCGGTCTCAAGTCCCCCGTCTTTTCTGGCACCAGAAAGAACCTGGAGTAAAACCCTAATCCGAGTTGATTTGGGGAGATGGGCTGGATGGCTCTTTTTTCTAGCAGCTACTGAATTTCTGCAGCTGCCGCCTCCCTCTGATCGGGTGGTACATCGGGGAGGTTTTTGAGTCGGGGACATGGTGCAGTGGGATTTTGTAACCTCTGTATATGATACAAAGCACCCAGCGATCTGACGTAATGGACTCCCAAGCCGCCAGGTGCTTTGAGAAGCAACCCCCGACTGCCTCCAGAGTGAAGCAGTCAGTCAACCCCTCAGGGCTGCTGCGTGGGCCGATCAGAGAAAGTTTCTCTGGACCCAAAATTTCTCGGGACCCCTCTCCCTCTAGGGCGGCGTCCTCCCTGTCCTCCTCTGCCACGGAAGGACTGGTTGTCCGGAGCAGGATGGGAATGTTGCGATTTCCGGAACCACATCTTCTTCTGTCCCTTTTGGTTCTTGGAGAAGGACCTCTGGGGAGCAGAGAAGCAGACTCCAACGGCAGACAACGTCTTCCCGTCCTTTTCGCTCTGCACAAGTGTCTCGCGAACGGTCTTGCCAAACAAGGCAGAACCATCAAAGGGGGCATTCGCAAAGGACGCCTTAAAGGGCTCCGTGAAGTCACAATGTTGGAGCCAGGCCTGACGTCTCATGACTAGACCTGCTCCGCTGGCTCTAGCGGCTCCCTCTGTGGCGTGGGACAAAAGCCACATAGAGGTATTTGAAACTGATCTTAAGAGTGGTCATACGAGTGGAGTACAACTGCTTATCCTCCGCCGACATGGAATCTGGGGGGGAAGCAGCATATTCTTTGATAAGATCTCGCTGCATCCTGATGACATGTGCCATGTAGTTCAAGGACTTTACTGAGAAGGTCGCTGAACTAAATACCCGCTTCCCGAGGCGATCCATCGAGCGGGACTCCTTGCTCGGTGGGTGGACCGAGGGGCTATCCTGAGCTAATTCCCTCTTCATGGCTGCCGCCATCAACATGGCATCTACGGGGGGACCCTTGCTCCAATGGGGCCGGTCTGCAGGGGGACTCAAAATTCTATCCGGGCATTTGGGGACTGGCTCCACAGTGTCCGGCTCCTTCCACGCCCTGGTGGTGATAAGGTTCACCAGGGGGTTAGCCGGAGGGGACACCCAAGAGGTAGATGGGCCTGCTTCGAATGCCTCCAGGAACACGGACTCGGAGGAAGCCTTGGGGGCAGACCACCCCCCCCGATCCTGAGCATTTCCATGATGTCTCCAAAGGAGACATCCTCGGGGGGTGACCTTGGGGAGCCTTCCCCTTCATGTGTCCTCTGTTAAGGACTCGGGAGAGTCCACGTGTCTCCTCTTACACTTATGCTTGTGAGGCATTTCCACGGGGGGACTGTCCGAGGAGGTCTCACCAGCAATATCCTGTTCCAGTGGAACAACCTGGGACATCGAAGCAGGCTGTCCCTGTGGCCGGGTGATGGAAGCCTGACCCAGCAGAGAGGGAGTGCAGGGTGGAGCCGATGCAAGGACCGGGGGACCGGATGCTCTCAACAGAGCCCTCTCCACTACATCGAAGGCTGAGGGGGAGCCCATCTCCCTGGGATCCGAAAGCCGGCTCGCACTCGGATCCGATGAAGGGATCAGAACCGGTGCCGAGGCCACCGGATCCGAAGGATCCGTGTGCTCCGACCTGGACGGAGCCGAAGGCACACTGAATACCTCGGATCCGAAGCTTGGCCCACGGCACCAAGAGGTTGGATCCGACGAAGGACCCGACAGACTCGAGGGCAGGGTTGGATCCGAAGTACCCAGTACTGTCGGTGCTGACCCACCCCCGGCTCCAACATTGCCTGGCTCCAAGCGCTCCGAACCCGGGAAGTGGGTCGGAGCTATCGGGGCAAAAAAAGAAGGTGTCGAGCTCCCCCCCGAAGGGGGGAGGCAAGAGCACTCCCATCTGCAGCTGGGCCTGGATGAACCTTGTCATCATCCGGTCCAAGTCTGCATCAGAAAGACTATAAGTAGATCTCGACGAGGCCACCGAGGCGGGCCGGGAATGCCGCCTCGATGACCTCAACGGAGATCGGGTCTCCTCCTCCTCGGGTCCCAGGCAAAAGCAAAGGGATCGGATCCGAGGAGGAGGGGACCTGGAAGCCGTGGAGGGAGAAGCCCGCTTAGCTGGGGGGCCGAAGCCTTGGCCCGCCGCTTGTGGTGCTTCTCCCTCCTTTTCTTCCTCCTGGCCTCCCTGTCCTCCGGTGCCTTAGTGGGAGTTTGAATCCCGGCCGGGGGAAGGGGGGCAGGAGTGGCCACCACCGAAGGCTAAGGAGGTGCCACGGGAGCGGCGGAGGCCGAAGCCGAATCCGGGGGCAAAAGTCCCACCAGGATCAGCTTCGACCTCCGTTCTTTCAGTGCCTTGGGGTTGAACGCCGCGCAAATGGCACACCCAGAGGACAGGTGTTCAACCCCAAGGCACCGAACACACCGAGTGTGGCCATCTGCCGGTGAAGGCTTATGGCCACACTCGGTGCACTTGGAAAAGATGGGTTTTGGGGCCTCTGACATGATAACAAAAAGCTAACGTAAGCTACACAATCACACTAGGCCCCAAAAACACAAGCAACACACACACACTCTACGAACCAGCAAGGGGAGGGATTACACTAAAAATTACGAAAATATCAAAAGGGAAACCTAAATCACACACACTGTTTAACAAACTTAGAAAAATTCTCTAATTTTACAAGATTTTAACCACTTATCTGGTAAATCACCAGGAGCTCAAAATCCAGCTGTCTCTACTAAGAGCAGGAAGCTAGATCTGAGGTCAATCAGGGTTGGCAGGGGATTAATGGTGAGGGGAGGAGCTAGGAGCTCGGATCCATAAGCTGTAAAATAAGTTGCCGGCTCGGATCCGAAGTCAGATCCAAGACCCAAAGGTTGCTGACAAATGAAGTCCCTACTTCAGATTCATAGTTTCCTTATTCTCCATCCAGTACTGGTATGTTTATAACAGCATGGTCAGCAACAGGGTTCTTATAGAGGAATTTCATTTTTTTCCTGTTCTCTGCATCAATAACTTTTTTTGTTGCAAGTGGGTGTGAGTTTGGTTCTAAGATCACACCAGTTTACATATTCTGTAACAATAGGATGACAGGATAGCTAGCTAACAGTTTAGGTGCAGAAATCCTCAGTGATGTCAGAGCACTTCATGGGAGGGAAAGTTTTCCTGTAGTTTACTTAAAAGTAACCTCCAAACATCTCAAAAAATAAGCCCTCTGAGGGAGAGCTTAATGAAAGTTTAATCTCTAGAGTAAGTGTACTAGCCAAGCAGAACAGATGTCTAGTCATTAATAAGCCCTATACTTTCCAGATAATTCTAAGGAAGGAGGAGATGGAAAAGGATATATCTTCCTTATTTGGAAAGTGAAATACAAAAAGGGAAATGCTTTGAGGAGATGCTGACAAGAGGATAGTCAGTTGTAGCAAGGTGAAATACTGCCAGTGGATTTATAATAAAACAAAACCAAAGTAGAAGGCTGTGAAGCCTTCACCAAATACACAGAAAGCTGCAGAGGACCAAAAACATATTCAAAGAAACGTCTGCTAAAGAGAAAAGGAGATGCATGGAATTTCCCAAAATATGGCTGCACCCAATATACAGGCTTTTATGCTAATGTATGGTCATTGGACATCATCAAATTAGCCACAATATCATACATCAAGGAAGTAGCAGAAGCCAAGAAAGTCTCCGGAGGTGAAATCTATCCATTATTAACAAGACCTCTTTCCTGAAATACGGATACTAACAGCACTGGATGCTATTTTAACTACCTCTACAGGTATCGCTACAATCTAAGGTTTAGCTGCTTAACCTACTGAGCGTCCAGCTGAGGCTGGTAGGTGGTAAGAAGAAGAAAGGAGCCTAACAGGACTTCATCCTGCAGTACATTGATACAAATCTCTACTCTACCTCAACAGAAGGAGCAGTCTCACCTGGTACAACAGGTATGATGCTCTTGATCACTGACACATGCCACTGTATGTCAACAAATGAAGGCTCCATAAGTACCTCTAGCATAATCTCTTTGGGCATTCTGTGTGTTTCCTTTTCTCTTTACAGCACTTTCCCGTGAATATATATTTGGTCCTTCTACAGTTTTATAGCCAAAAGGAGAGGTAAAGTACAGTTGTGTACACTTACCATAAATGTAGATGTTCGAGTGTATTCACTGTTGCAGTCATTACATTTGGGTAATCTGCTGGCAAGTTGCCCTCAGTCAGCGTGAATAACCAAGTCTTGGGTCCTGCGTCGGTTGCTGTCTCCTTTTCCATGATGTCAGGTTGTCAGGGGTATAAAACATGCAGCCGACGCCATTTTCTTCAGTTTTTCTTGCCCCAGATGTCAGGTGCCCCCCAAATGGGGAGCAAAAATATATATGTATATATAAATAAACAGAAATATATGTAAATGCACTTTTAGCAACATAACCTTTACCTTCATCTAAAAGCAAATACACCACAAAGGCTTTAGTATATAGTGAAGGAAAGAAAAGTCATAGAAAAGGGGGATGGCAGGTGGGTAACCCGGACTGCAACAGTGAATACACTCGAACATCTACATTTATGGTAAGTGTACACAACTGTACTATGTTCTTCGTGTTTCACTGTTGCAGTCATTACATTTGGGTAGAATCCCAAAGCTATGGATGGGAGGATGGAACTAAATAGCATTAGGAGTGGCTATAAGGCCCTGCAGAACTGCAGTGGCAAAGCCTGCTCTGGATTTGGAGAAGAGAGGCAAATGATAATTCTTTGTGAAGGTATGAACATTGCTCCAAGTAGCAGCCTCTAGAATGTCTTTGGTTGGAACCCCTCTGAGAAAAGCTGCTGAGGTAGAAGCAGGCCTGGTGGAATGTGACCTGATCCCCTTTGGCACAGGTTTACAATGGTGCAAGTAGCAGAAACGAATGCAGTGGCTTATCCACTTAGAAACAGTCTGCTTTGATATAGCTTCCCCTCTGACCCTGCAGCAAATGCTACCAGTAGTTGCTCAGACTTCCTTAGAGATTTGGTCCTGTTTAAGTAGAATCTTAGTTGTCTGTGTACATCCAATGAATGCAGAATCCGCTCCCCCTTGCTCTGCGGATTTGGGTAAAATGTTGGCAGGTGACTTGCCTGGTTAAGAACCACACTAGATACCACCTTAGGCATAAAAGAAGGGTTGGTCCGGAGGGACACCCTGTCCGGGAAAAATGTAATAAAAGGCTCCACAGCCATGAGAGCCTGTAGTTCTGAAACCCTTCTTGCTGAAGTGACTGCCAAGAGGAAAGCTGTTTTCCAAGATAGGAATTTTATATTCGCAGTAGCTGCTGGTTCAAAAGGAGGCAGGGTGAGTTTTTCCAGCACAAAGTTGAGGTCCCATTCAGGAGTTGGTGATCTTCTGGGAGGCCTTAAATTTTTGGCCCCTCTAAGATGCTGTTTAAGCAGAGGATGAGAAAAGAGGGGAGGCTCTGTGTTGTAATGAGCCGAGATGGCAGAGGCATGTATTTTTATTGAAAAGAAAGATAGGCCCCTTGTCAAGCATCTCAGTCAAATATTGTAAAATCTGAGGAATATTGGGCTTAGCTGTGTCCATTCCTTGTGCTTGGTTCCAAGCACAGAAACTCTTCCATTTATCAGCATAAGATTTTCTAGTACTAGGCCTTCTGGCTTCCAAAATGACATCCATCACAGATTTACTGAGCGGTGTTGTTTGAATAATTAAATCATCAGCCATGTTGCAAGGTTCAGAGTTTGGAGCTGAGTGTGTAGAATTTGATTGTTCTGCTGAGATAGTAGATGAGGTATTTGAGGCAAGTACCAAGGAGGAAGTTGAGACATATTCCTTAAAATTGGGTACCAGTGCTGGCGGGGCCAGTCTGGAGCAATTAGGATCATTTTTGTTTTTTCCTGTCTGACTTTTAGTAAGACCTTGGTGAGAAGAGGCAGAGGGGGAAAGGCATAGACTGCTAGGTTTTTCCAACTGAAGGATAGGGCATCCACTTTCCATGTTTTTTTGTGATAAGTTCTTGTGCAGAATTTGTCCAGCTGATAATTTTGGGGAGAGGCAAATAGATCTATGTCTGGGCTCCCCCATTTCTGTGCTAACATGCTGAAGATTTGTGGATCCAGTTTCCATTTGTGCGGGTCCATAAGATTGCTGCTTAGGTCGTCTGCCAGTGTATTTTGTTTTCCTGGCAGGAATTGAGCTTGAAAATGTATTTGGTAAGTCAAGGCTGTGTTCCATAATGCCATAGCTAGTCTGCAAAGGGGGTAGGAATGTGCACCCCCCTGCTTGTTTATGTACCACATAACTGTGGTGTTGTCCATCTTTATCAGTAGCTGTCCTGGATGAAGGAAGTCCTTGAAGGCTGTCAGAGCATTCTGAACAGCTAGCATCTCTTTCTGGCTGATATGCAGATGCATTTGTTTCGGGCTCCATTTGCCCTGAATGCATCTCCCCGCCAGGTGGGCCCCCCAAGCATAGTCTGATGCGTCTGTAGTTAGAGTTTGGGTGGCAGGGGGGTAGAGTGAATGACAGTCCCTTGTTTTGGTGACATGTCTCTGCCCACCAAAGAAACTCCTGTTGTAGGCAGGGAATGAGAGGAATCATTGTTTCCAGACTGACAATATTGACTCCATAAACTTTTTAGGTACCACTGTAGTTTCCTCATATGCAGTCTCGCATATGGAATTAGTAGAATGCACAATGCCATGAACCCCAAAGCCTGCAGAATTTGTCTTGCAGATAACTGGGTTTTTGTTGCCATTTGTTTGAAGTATGTTGTCAGTTGCCTTTGTTTGTCTGGAGTAAGGTAAGCCATCTGGGCAGTTGTATTCAAGCTTGCACCCAGGAATGTAATTATTTGAGAGGGTACCGGTTGGGATTTCTTTTCGTTTATTGTGTACCCTAGGCATGTTAGAAGCCTTTTTACAAATGCCAGATGTTGAAGAAGAGTGTCCTTGTTCTCTGCTTGAATGACACAGTCGTCCAGATACAGATAAATTTGTATGCTTCTTTGTCTGCAGAATGCAATTACTGGTGCCAGGCACTTTGTAAAGACCCCGGGCGCAGTACATAAGCCAAAGGGCAGCACAGAGAACTGGTAATGCAGAAAACCTGCCTTGAAGCGGAGGTATCTTCTGCATGATTCCCTTATTGGGATATGCAGGTATGCCTCCTTTAAGTCTAGAGTCACTAACCAAGCGTTCCTGCCCAACATAGGCAGTAGCTGTTGTAAATTCAGCATTTTGAATTTTGGAATGTCCAGGAACGTGTTCAAAATCGATAAGTCCAGTATTGGATGCCAGGCATGGTCTTTTCTGGGTACCAGGAAAAGTCTTCAATAAAAACCTTGTCCTTTTTCCTTTTCTGGTACTGGTAGAATAGCCCCGTATCCATGAGGGACATAATTTGTTTCTGAGCCTCTGCCTACTGATTTTGTGGCGGATCTGGCGATCCGTTTGGAATTGGCAAAGTATGGAAATGAAATCTGTACCCCTGTGATACTATGTTTAATACCCACTTGTCCTGGGTAATTAACTGCCAATTTTGAGCATGAAGTGCTAGTTTTCCCTCCAAGTGGGCTGCCAAAAGATAAGTGCTTGGTGAAGGTAGAAGGAAGTCATTGAGACTGCTTACTGAAGGGTTGTGCTTTGTTTCCTCCAGATTTGGAGGTACAGGCACCTCATTGCTTTGACCTGTAAGAACCCTGTGATTGGTATCTGGAGCCTTTTGAGCGCCTGGATTTGCCTTGTGTGGCTCTGTTGGACACAGGAAAGGACCAATTTTTAGTAGGCCAGTGCCTACTGAACCTGGGTGGCTGCACTTGCAAGAAATCTTTTACAGTTTGCATAGATTTAGCTTTGTCTTCCATTTTCTTTAAAACCTCTTCTGCCTTATTACAAAACAGAGTATCATGCTGCAAGGGAGCATTCAACAATTTAGTTTTAACATGATCAGGCAGATTTTGCTCCTTGAGCCAGGCATGCCTTCTAATCACAGATCCAGTAACTGCGGCCCTGCAAGAGGCCTCCAAGGAATCAAAACCACATTGCAAAGTATGCTTTCCAACCTGTTCTGCTGAATGCAATAATTCCTGTAATTTTTTATTTTCCACACAATCAGAAATCAACATCATTTTCTGTTTCAGTAAGCCCATAACATGCTGTTGATATTTAAGCATATGAAACTGGCAGTTTAAGGCCCTAACTGCCAAGGTTGCAGACGTATAAACCTTCTTTCCCCATTTATCCAGCGCCCTGGAATCTCTATCAGCGGGGGTAGGATTTTTGGCTGTAGAGGCCTTTACACTCTTGGGACCCTGTGAAATAGTCTCAGGATCAGCAGCAGGGTTTTGTAATAGGAAATTTGTGGGAGTCAGGAACCCTGTAATATCTGTCTGGCTTACTAGGAGCCGGAGGTAGGGAATCAGGAGCCATGCTTGATTCCGAAAACACATAATCAACAATGTCTAAAACAGAAGGTGTTGCCAAAGGCATATTGCTGAGGAAAAAGGAAATCCTTAAGCCTCTTTTTTGATTCGGAGAAGTCCTGACTCTCCCAGTGAAAATGTTCCCTTAGAGTATGCAAATTTTCTCCAAAAGAGTAATCCTCAGGAGGAGATGCAGATGGGATGGATTCTTCTGCATCACAATCCTCACAGGGTGAAACAGAAAATTCCTGATCAGAAGAGGAATCAGAAGAAATTGAAACCTGATCTAAAGATTCATAATCAGTGCCTTGCCTAGGCCTCTTAGCAGGGGGAGGGGGTTGGGAACCCCTGATCAAGGTAATTAAGTCCTCAGCCATTTTGATCATCCGTTTTTTAGGCATAGGGGCCTGAGCACATGGCTCACGCATAGTTTTTTTAGACATAGAAGACTATTATGATCTTGTTTTGAGGCTGGCGTCGGTTTAATATAAAAATGTTGAGGCCTGAAAACACCCTCAGAAGCTGGTGCCTGCTCAGCGGCTCTGGACCCATCCAAGGGAGAGACATCCGCGGGTTCAATACTCTGAAAATCTCGCTGCATACCAGACTCCAAATGGGTCTCGGTAGAGGCCTGCGACTCAAAAGTAGCAAGTATCAGGGGCTGCGAAAGCGCCTCACTGGGTACCGGCGAACCAGCGACTGGCTTAAGAGAAGCTTTGTCGTCGGTTTTGGACCTCGACAGTCTGTCTCTGTCTTTTTCATTGTGCTTTTTGTGAACTCCGGTAGTCGGATTGCTAACCAACGACATTTCAGGATAATTAAATCTTGATCCAAAATATACTGATGCTTAATAGTGCGTTGGTTAAATCTAGCACACAACCTACAGCAAGGCACGTTATGATCTGGGCCTACGCAAGGAATGCAGTACAAATGAAAATCCTTATGAGGTATTTGCTTCCTACAAGGAATGCAATTATTAACTTTTACTGACATCGGTAAGGAGCAAGAAAAAGTTTCCCCAACAGGGTACTTAGCTTTAGTTTGAAGACGTCGGTTCTGAAACTCGAATGTGAAAATTTCAGGAGTCGGCCGACCGGCACTTGCGAAATGCTTCTGCTTCGGGCACCGCGTGGCAAGAAAGACTGAAGAAAATGGCGTCGGCTGCATGTTTTATACCCCTGACAACTTGACGTCATGGAAGAGGAGAGACAGCAACCAACGCAGGACCCAAGACTTTGTTATTCTGGCCGACTGAGGGTAACCTGCCAGCAGATCACCCAAATGTAATGACTGCAACAGTGAAACACGAAGGACATCAAGAGTAAAACAGTAACACCTTATGCTCTAAAAATGCTTGTAAGTTTGCAGCCCAATTAACAATTATAAATACTGCCATTACATCTTAAACTTTAAAAAATGGTGGTGGTTCAAGACTTCAGGAGAAATCTGACACCAGACTGAGCACATGTTGATATTTTTTTTTTAGGATGTCATCCGAAGCACTGTAAAATCATACAAGGAAATTATTTTCTCGAAAAGTCAAGATAAATATAAAACTTAGCAGTTAGCACTATCAAAATCTGAGACACAGAAAATGGATGACAAACTCACAAATAAAGCAAAGTGACCATTTAATTTGGGTGGCAAAAAAGAAAATAATGGGTCACATGGTACACTCTCTTTTACACCCAAACCTCTTTAAAGATACTAGTGTGACAGTGTAGACACAAGGACATAGAGATATCCAACTTCTGAAAAAGATCAAGACAAGGGAATATCTATTTATGAATATTTCCATAAACATTACGAATTCTAGCTGCAAATATCACTATGTATATTTTATACAGACAAACACAAACACACACTTATACATAAACATTTCTATGGGTCTGCTCGTGCAAACATGCACTTACACATTATGTATCCACATAAAACACAATATAGGTTTAGACTACATCATATCTAAATAAGAAAACTACATTTAGGTGTGGTCTGAATAAAGACTGAGCAACTCTCTACTGAAGACAATGCAAAGGACTTACCCCTCTACCTCTATCGGAGAAATGGACTCCGATTCATCAGCATAGCTGTGTTCTCTCAGTTCTAAATCCTTGCCACTGCCAAGGTCTTCTAGCTGTTTTTGTAAACAACTGTCAAACTTCTGTTTTTGTACGCAACTGAAAAACCCCCAAAGTGCAGCTTGCTGTTTTAAACACAAAAATATATAAACACAAAAAAATCCAGGTTACAAATAAAGATCAACTAATACAGTAACATCTTTCATTAAGCATCTCTTTTTGCACAAGTTATGGAAGAAGTAAAAGAAACAAAGGCAGAAATAAATTGTCTTACAAACAAGGCCAGCCATTTAGTTTTACAAGACTGTTAATATAAACTGTGAACCGCAAGATGGGGAGGGGAATACTATCCCATTAGCAGGAAGTAAGAGCAAGATTTCCAGCTATACCTCTATAGACCCAGTGTTGTAAGCCTGGATAACCTTAAAGTGGTGATGCATCTAAGGGGGATAACTACCACCAAGTGGACTGATCCATCTCCCTACTAGGGAAGAGGGCATCTCTGCAAAATGAGCTACCCCTGGCAGGGACCCAGGGGAAGCATGTTGCATCAAGTGCTCAGAAACAACCAATGTGAGTAGTCCAAAGTGGAGTACAACACTGCACACATCACATGAAAAGAATTGCACATTCAATGCATATAGTTAATAAGCTGAGAGAAAATACAGCTAGAGAATTATCTTGATGGCCCACAACAGCCTAGGCTCAGCAGAGCTGTTCTTATATATACTTCAGAATCCATAATTACAGTGTGTCACTCAGTGTTGACACTAGCCCCCACTACTAAAACTGTGCTCTACTCAAAGCTGTACCAAGAATGAATGAAAAAAGGGAAGCAAGATGAAATATGCAGAAAGGAAAAGTACTGGATATTTCTATGGTTTTATAGCACAGACGTAGGATGCCCAGTCATACAGTTAAAAACTAAGACAGATTAGCAGTTCCAAAGGGCTGGCCAATGTGAAGGCTTGTAAGCCAAAGATAAGCTCTTGTATTTGACATGTGGAAATGAGGGATCATTGTTTTACTGGCTGCCCCTTGGTAGAAACTAATGAATTCAAAAGGCACAGGGGCATGCACCAAGCATTTATAAGCATCAGCACACATCAGTGTGAGAAACTCTGTTTGTATATACATGATACAACAAGATGATACTCTGTATGTGTGTTTGGAAACAAGTTAATAGAAAAGCTCCCTACTCACACAAAAGTCACAGTACGATAATCACAGCCCTATCTCCAAGCTCCTAAAAGAAACCTAAGAAATGGGCAAAATAGTGGGCACCAGCATGGGGGATTAGTAGCCTGAGGTCAGCAGAGCTAGACAAAATCAAGCTATAAGTTAAAATGACAGACAGTATGCCTGGTTCTGTCACACCGAGGAGTAAAGCCCTACCTATGACCCAAATAATCAGAATCTGATTAGTGGCTCAGGTGCTGGATGAGCCAGGTGGGGGTAGGAATAAAGTAGTGGATGCCTGCTCACATTTCCTAGAAGGAAGTGAAGAAAGAAGAAGGGGAAGTGATTTTGTTCAAATTTTCTAGAAGGAGGGAAGGAAGGTTTTGGTTGAATGATCACCACAATGGAAGCATAAGTTTGTGTGACAACAAACATCAAGCCAATAATGGTAGCTAGTCTTTACTGCCATAAGTGTGGTAGCATGTATACACATGGGAAAGATGAACAATGCCCCTACTATGATGTGGTTTCATTAGCCGCCTGCGGAAGAAGTTAGGGCTTAACCAAGAAATGCCTGACTATCTACATGAGGACATTTTTGTGGGCCCAAGGACAGATCAAAGGAGTAGCAGCAGTGAATAGGTTGCAAGCCATTCCATACACTTTACAACTGCAGGGAAGGTGTGATGTGAAAACTGGCCATCTCTTGCAAGTCACTGGGCTGCTTGTTGAGATGGACTGTTCATAGGTGTGTACTAGGCTAATGGCCCTGGAGCCTTTACAAGCCTAGCCCAAAAGAATTGCCATGGCACCGTGCCACCTGATGTTAGTTCACAGTGCCTCTATTAAGTAGGGCAACTGGAGTGATCCCTGGGGTGAACTTTCTGTAACCAATCTACTCGTCGAGATTTCTCTTGAAGAGGGACAGTGAGGTGCTCTGAATGACATGAATGGGAAGCTTATTCCAGAGTATGGGCAGTCTTTGGGAGATGAACCTGTCCCTCCAGCATGTTCTGTTGATTGTGATAATGAGGTTGCGATCTTTGTAGCGTGTGGTACAGGGGGGATTTCTTTAGGTGTAGCATTTCAAATAGGGCCAGGTCGGACATGGCTTTGTAAGTCAAGCAGAGATCACCTCTAAGAAGACGATAAGAGACTGAGAACAGCTGAAGTTTCTTGAGTCTGTCCATGTAGGACATGTGTTTAAGGCCTTTTTGTGAGGTACTTTTGTGGCCTCTCCAGCTGTTGTAGGTGTCTGCTCGGGTATATGCTAAACCGGGAGTTATATTCAATGATTGGTCTAGTGAGGGATGAGTAGAGAGGGATAATGACCTCTTTCTTTCTGGATGCGAAACCTTTAGTTATAAGATGTGCCATGTAGAAGGACTTTCTGACTACAGTGGCAATGTGGTGGTCGAAGGTGAGGTGGCTGTCGACCTGGGTGACCAGATCTCTTATGGCTCCTTCAGTGTCTAGTGGGCTACCATCGATGTGGTAATTCATGGGAACTGAGTTTTTTTCCAAAGGGAATGATAATGCATTTTTTGGTGTTATGCTTAAGGCCATGGCTCCGACACCAGTCATTGGTCTGAGAGAGGCCCTTTTTTAGGATGTCTGGATCACATGGAGAGTTGATAATGACTCCTAACTTGAGCCAGGGTCCCTCTGTGCCGGCCTGGACTTCTGAGAAGTAGATGTCAAACAGGAGAGGGCCCAGGACCAAGCCCTGTGGGACTCCACTTGTGACTGGTCAACAGTCTGATTTAGAATCCGCAACTTTCACTTTGTGGGTCCTGTCTGTGAGCCAATTTGCAACTCACCTAGTGATATAAGGATTGATGTCTAGTTTGGTTAAGTTTATTAATGACACCAGAGTGGGGAATGGTATCACAGGCCTTGGCCAGGTCGAGGTAGGCTGTATGCACTTCCTTACCCTCATCCACAGCCTTGATGACTGCCTCGAAGAAGTCAACCAGGTTCAGCAGGAAAGATCTCCCCTTGACAAAGCCAAACTGTGTGGGGTCAAAAGTTTGGAGATTGCCTATATCTTTGTTAAGCAGGTCCATGATGACGTGCTCCATAGCTTTGCTTACCAGATTCATCAGGCTAATGGGGTGATAGTTCCCAGGGTCAGCAGTTGCTCCCCCTTTATGGAGAGGGATGACTGTAGCAGTGCACCATTCATTAGGGACAAAGCCTGAGGTAAGGCTGCAATTGAACAGGGCACACAGATGTGGTGCAAGTTCATTTTGCAGCTCATGTAGAACGCAGCCATGGATATTATCAGGTCCCATGGACGCTGTATTCTTGGCTTTTGACAATGCAGCTTTGACCTGTGCTGCAGAAATGGTTCGTACCAGGCTTTCTTCTGGCATTGTGATAGGGCCTTTAGTGTGTGTGTGTGGGGGGGTAAAGTTGGCACTGAATCTGTCGGCCAGTATGTTGGCTATATCTGCTGGCTCAGTATTGCACCATTTTGCAATAATTCGGAGCAAATCTGTGTATTGCCTTGGAGGTTCCTGATATAGCTATAGAAGGCTTTCTGGTTGTATTTGGTGTCAGCCAAACAAAAACGAAGCCAGCATATGATAACCAGTGAAATCCTGAACCATTTATTTGGTAATAACCAAAAAATACACAGACCGGTTTCGGCCGGATCAGTACACAGCCTTCATCAGTGTAAAGTAAAAATAAACTGTAGAGCAAACCAGAATATATACAACCATCTGCAGTGTTATTGGTAGATTCAAAATTGCTCATTCAGACCTGGTGGGAACATACCACCCAATTTAACAATCCATTTTTTCTCTTTTGTGTTTAAGATAGAATGCCAACCCGTCTTGTTACTCATATTTCCTCTTATAATGTCTATGATCATAAAAGAAAAATTGGCAGAACGATATATTAGGTGGTGTTTGTAAAGTGCATTATTGATTCTTTTATGTTTAATGTTACTAATATGTTCAGATATTCTCATCCTCATGGGCCTGGAAATTTGGCCCACATAAAATGGGCCACAAGAACATGTAGCCATATAGATCACCCATTTGCTGCTGCAATTCCCAAAAAACTTGAGATTGTATACTGTTGAGCAATTCCTGCTGGAAAATTGTTTAGATTGTATCATTCTAATACAATTGGAACAGTGACCACAAGGATAACAGCCTATAAGTGGTTCACCAGTCAGGGTGGATTGAGAAGATTGAGGTTGCTGAGAAATGATATTGTGTTTGAAATGATTGAAGCAAGAGCCTAGGTTTTTCCCTTTACGAAATGAAAATAGACAGTGGTCAGGAATAATGTTGACAACATCATGATCATATTGTAAAATGTTCCAGTGTCTATTTACTGCTTCTATAAGTTTATCAGAATTTCTAGCATATGTAGTAATGAACCTAAGGGGAGCAGAATTACTTTTGGAGCGAGATTGATAACTCAAAAAGTCTTGCCTGTCTGATGAACTAACCAAATTCCTGGCACTGGAGACATATCCCATGCCATACCCCCTGGATCTGAATCTATTGGTGAGATCATTACTGTGTGTTTGAAAAGTGGATTCATTAGAACAAATCCATTTAATACGAATAAATTGAGATTTGGGGATATTCCGGACAACATGTGGAGGATGGAAACTTGAAGCATGTAGTATTGTATTATATTCAGGATGTTTCCTGTATACTTCAGTGCCTAAAGTGTAATCAGGGAGTTTGGTAATGAGAACATCAAGAAAAGTGATGGAATGTCTGTCATAATGAACAGTAAATTCTAAACCCCAGGTATTGTTGTTTAAGTAGTTAATAAACTGGTGCAAACTGCAAATGTCACCTTTTCATACTAACCAACAGTCATCTAGGTAACGTCTCCAGATGTCCATGTATTCAAGATAAATGTTGTTATTGGAATCATATATGATGTTGTCTTCAACGTAAGCCATGAAGAGGTCAGCATAAATGGGGGCAAATGAAGCCCCCATAGCAGTACCCTTGGTTTGCCAATAACACTTGTTTTGGTAAAAGAAGACATTGCTGTTAAGGACAAGTCTAGCTAGTTCCACTAAGAAGGAATTAAAGCGTGGTTGGTATAAACCAGCCTTATCTAGCCAATAGGCCAAAGCTTCTAAACCTGCCTGATGGGGGATGTTTGTATATAAAGCACAAACATCAAGGGTACACATCAGCCAATCCTCTTCAAGCTGACTATCAGAAATAATTTTCAAAAAATTTGTGGTATCATGTAGTCTGGAGCGTATAGAACCTAGAAGGGGTTTGAGATGTTGGGTGAGAAATATGGAAAGTGGTTCAGAAATATAACCACGTCCAGAAACTATGGGTCTGCCAGGTGGCTTGGAAAGATCCTTGTGAACCTTGGGCAAAAAATAGATGTATTGTGTGGCAGAGTCGTGTACCAAAAGTTGTTGAGCAGTATGAATAGTGATGATGCATTCATCCCTGGCTTGAAAAATAAATTCTTCAATTTTTTTCTGGAAAACAGAAGTAGGGTTGTTTCTCATAAATGCATAATATCTGTCATCTGACAGCTGACGTTGAGGCTCTTGATCATAATCACACCAACTGAGAATGACAACAGCACCCCCCTTGTCTGCAGTGATAATAACAATGTCCTTATTGTTTTGAAGTTCTGAAATGGCAGCCCTCTCCTCATGAGAAATGTTATTACGTTTCAAACATGTATCAAACTTGGAGAAGTGTAGATCTTTGAGTATGTTACTCTGAAACTGATGTACTGATGGGTGCATTGGTGGATTGAAAGAAGATTTATGATAAACAAATTTGTCACAGTTCTGATTTGTTGAATCACCAAAAAACAATTTAAGATTTAAATTTCTACAAAAACATATCACGTCTTGAGCTTGAATTTCTTCAGAAACCAAAAAGCTGGGTACAAAAGAAAGACCTTTATTTAAGACAGATAGTTGAATAGGTGTTAACACATGATTAGACAAGTTCAGAACATTATTATTCACAGTTATTTCTTCATGGCCATTTGCAAAAGGCCTTGTATACTGTTTATGTTTTCTGTGTTTCCTCCCTCCCCGCTTGTATGTGGACCTAAAGGGATACTATTAGGTGTTCTTTTGGGGGTCGGTGATCCTAAGACTGACTGTGGTTCACTATCCGTACCTGATGAAACATCATCAGTAGAAGACCCTGAGAAAGTGCCTGATTTTTTGAGAATTGAACGTGGTCTCTTCCTTTTGTTGGTCCTAGTGGGGGTGGATGTAAATCTAACTTGTTTGGTATTTATGGCAAAAGGGTTAGCATTTAAATAATCTCTTTCATCCCTCTGAAATTTTTTTATTTTTCTAGTACGTAATTGCTCCTCAAGGTTGTTCAAGTCAGCAGCAACTTTTTGTAATTGAGATACATATAATGTGTCACCTTCAAAACATTTAATGTCATTGGCCAACTTGGTTATAATTACAATTTCAGAGTCAATAACCCTGTCGTGAAAATTCGAAAGAGCCTCAACAAAGGACATAGTGGCCTGCTATTGTATTGAGGTCCACTGGTCAGTCAGCTCCTGATCAGCAACACCAACATGAGGTTGGATGCGTATCCTAAGGCCTCTGGGGGTAATTCCCTTAGCCATATAGGCTTTGAATAATTTTGAGTGCCATATGTTGGATCTAAGCATACGCAAGTGTTTGTTTAATTGTTCAAAAGAAGAGATGCATTGTGCTGCAGAATCTGGTTCACCAGAATTATTTGAATTGCCCATTTCAACCGAACCAAGGCCAAAAGGCCTAAGGTCCTCCCTGTCATTAGACCATTTGGACAACAATGTTGAAATGTCCATATTAATTATTGATGACCTGACAATAATAGTTAAAAACTACGTCAGACCCAAAAAAATATACCAATGAAAGGGACAATGACAGCCTCAGAAACAGCCTAAATAAGAACTGTGTCCCAATCTCTTGAAAAGGGAATTAAACCCTCAGAAGAATGAAAAAGCATGAAGCTATTTTATACACTGGAAATGGTAATGTGGGACCCAATACAACAGCAGGGCCAGAACCTGACTATAAAATCAAGTCTAAAAAACAGACAATAAATGCTTGGTATTGTTTTAATCAATCAGGGTAGCCAATCAAAAATATTTGCTGAATCACAACAACCCCATGAAGAACAATTAGAAATATATCAAAATTGGGCCAAATGTGATGTGAAAAAAAGGGGAAGGTGATAATCTTGCCAATTAACTGGAACCTAAAGAGTGGGCCTCCATAAATGATAAAAAATATGTATATTGTATGACTTATACAAAAAGTGAACTCTGACCTCAAAGATGTGATATCCACTAGAGATGCAAATGGTGACAATGAATATAATGAAAAATTGTGTTATATGATGAAAAATAATAATTATTAGCTTAATGAAAAAATGGTAGAAATTTATAAATGAAATAGCTTCAGGTACAATGAGAAAAAGACCAACAGGGAAAAATATCTCCAAATATTAACAACATTGACCAAGAGAAAAAATCCATAGGCTAAAAGTTCTCATCAATACATGTCCATTAATATAAATACCTGAAAGCAATGCCACATACTTTTGAGAGTTGTTACATCCTACCGTATAAACTTATATTCCAAAAAAAGGATTACAATAAACCAACAAATCATGTATAGTGAATCATCAAACAAATAAATAGACAAAACTGGACACTTTTAGATGTACATAAGAGTCCAATGATATAAGTTTTGTTAAACAAATGATTGAACACTGATTATAGACAGACGGGTTGGCATTCTATCTTAAACACAAAAGAGAAAAAATGGATTGCTAAATTGGGTGGTATGTTCCCACCAGGTCTGAATGAGCAATTTTGAATCTACCAATAACACTGCAGATGGTTGTATATATTCTGGTTTGCTCTACAGTTTATTTTTACTTTACACTGATGAAGGCTGTGTACTGATCCGGCCGAAACCGGTCTGTGTATTTTTTGGTTATTACCAAATAAATGGTTCAGGATTTCACTGGTTATCATATGCTGGCTTTGTTTTTGTTTGGCTCACATCTATTTTGAGCCGTGCATTTCCACCGTGCAGGAGACCTTGTTTTGCTGTATTTGGTGTCAGCCACAATTCTGCCTTCATAGCTGGCTTTACAGGATTTGATAAGGGATCTCAAATTTTTGTTGAGTTTGATAAGGGAGTTTTTCCAGTCTTTTAACTTCATTTGTTTCTCCAACAGTTATTCCTTCTGTTGCAGAATTTACTGATGGCTGAGGACCACCAGATTGGCTTCCTTTTTTTGGAGGACAGCATCTTGGTCCTATTTGCTAATGGCAAGATCCATGCATTTGTGTACGTGCTCATACAGTGCATTGGTGTATGATTCAGCAGTCATGCAGCTATTTTCTATTGGCATGGGTGCCGAGACGTTAGCCACCTCTCTTTTTAGGAGCCCAACATCAGCTTTGGAGAAGTTTTTCAGGGTGGTCACCTTAGCGGGGGGGTGTAGGTGAGATGGAGATTTCCATGGTGATCAGATTGTGGTCGGATTTAACCAGGGAGGAATTGACTATAGGTGTGGAGCAATGGTCTCCCATGCTGGTGATAACCAGGTCAAGGATGTTGCTTCCTCTAGTGGGGGTCAGAATGAGCTGGTCCAGGGCATTGGAACTGCTAAACTCATTCACACCCACATGGACAATAACAGAGTCATATTTGTAATTGTTGTGGAGTGACCTGAGTGCATGTGTTATGTGGCGGATCCTGGCATCTGATGGACAACTGACTGTCACCATCTCCTTATTCAACCTAGTGAGTGGGACATCAGTGTGCCTCACAATTGAGTCTCCTACGATTAGTACAATGGACAAAGTGTTTTGCCTTAAGGGGTTAGATTGAGGAGCAGACTGTGGTGGTGAGCTATGTGTTCTGAGGTTGGTGTTGTGTTGTGGTGGTTGAGTGTGTTTCTGTCTCGATGGTCTCTGTTGTTTGGGTAAATTTTTATTGACAGCCTCCATAAAGGTGGGTGTATGGTTTGTGTTTCTATGTGTGAGTTGTGATGGTTGGTGTTTTGGAGGACTGTGTGTTACTTGTAGTGAGTTGCAAGTGTTGGCCTTCTCCTCTTGATCAGCTAGTCCGTGGCTGGATAGTGCACTACTTCCAGTTTGGTGATACAAGTTCATCTCTCACATGTATGAGTGTTGGCAAGGAACTTGTGAGACATTTGATGGGTAATAGGATGCAAAATGGCTCCACATATTCATCCATCTACATCCCTTTTCCCATCTTTGCACATTTAAACTGAATCACTAATTTCATTTCATGTTGCTGTACTTTATTTTTACCCATTTAAAAAAAAATATATATATATATATATATATATATATATATATATATATGCGCACCACTCATAACTAAAGTTTTTATTCTAAAGTCTACAATGTAAATGGGCCAAAATACAGTACAATACAAAAGTAAAGCAGGAAATAAGAGACTGGGAAAGAAACGAGGAAAGTTAAAAAAAAATGAAGAAAGATGGTCAAGTGGTAACCTAAACAGCAGAAAAATGATGTAGCCATAATGAATCATAGAAAAGACAATTGCAAAATCAGCTTAAAGGCTGTGTCAGTCCTTTCTTCAAACGCCAAGCCAAATCACTTACAGTCAGTGCAAACAGTTTGTACTCAGCTGAGACAAGCCTGTGCTGCTGTATATTATGAAAATATACAGTGACTGGGCTCTACTCTTATTTTAGCTTGTGAAGTTAAACCAGGTCATTGTCTTGTCTCTTTTTTAAATTTACAATGGAAATACTATCCCGTCTTTCTCTAAGAATCTGTTGAGGGAAGGTAAAGTAATCTTTTTACCAAGACTGTCTCCTTGAATTACATCAGTGTCAAGCTACTAAATGGACTTTTTAAAGGCTCTGCCAAAAAAAGCTGTGAAATAACCCACTCTGATCCACTGCTTTAATATGAAGTGTTAATTACCATCAAGCAGTGCATTTGCAATAACACGTGATTAGCAGTGTTTTCATATATCATCTGCACCTACTGAATTTAAAAGCAATGTTCTATTACATTTTGCCAAAATAAATGTAAGGTGTAGCATTTCCCTGTCCCTCCAGTACCCAAGTGACTTACAAAGTGACCGTGCAAAGCTGCAAATAATATTACAGATACAAGAAAGAAATGATGTGAGACAGACTGCAAACTTGGGTTTAAAAAGGAAACAGGTCAAAATACTTAAACAATTTGCAATAGTACTTGAGCTGGATTACACTGAACAAAAATTACACAGTGATGGTAATAACTTGGCATTTAGATGGCGTTATTCCCTGACATCAGAGGATGAATAGCTACGGCCTCAAAAAGAACAACTTGCAAATATTATTCTTTGAATAACATTTTAATTAATTTACTTATATTGTTTATTAAGTTACCTGTATGAACTTAATTACATAATAAAGCATACTAAACTGCTGACAGCTCATTTTAGAATACATACAGACAGACACTCACATTAAAGCATAAAGCATCAAGCACTTTAGCAATATGCCTTTACAGGACTCAAACAATTAATAAAAAATGCATTCATATATATATATATATATATATATATATATGCCTTTACAGGACTCAAAAAATAAATATAAAAATGCATTTGTATATACAGCAGTTATAAACCAATGAAGATCTCTACAACAATAAAGTCACCCATCCAAACAGAAACCTAAAATCTCATTCATTAAAGTACATAACTTAAAGCACTTAATTCAAAACTGAAAAAAATCTTCCTTTTCCAAAAAATTCCTCTCTGTACTCTGCCATTCTCCAGTACTAGCACATACATTTTCTTTAAAAAAAAATATGTGCAGGGGAACTTTCGTATTTTTTATTTTTAACATCCCCAATATGATATTATATTCTTAGTTTAAACTTCATTTGGTCTAGACTATTTGTGGTTCAAAACAAAAACACAGAGAAGCAAAAATGTCCCTACTACATAAACAGAAACAAAAAGTATTAAAGGTATATTAGGCATTATTAATGGTTTTGACATGGCTAGTAATAAAAGGGCATATGCTATTCTTTCCCAAGGGAAAAGTTCTTAAGTTACTTGTGATAAAGGTTCAAATAACAGCTAACAGTTCTCTTTTCAAAAAGTGTTCAAAGAGCAGTTAACAGTTCGCTTTTCAAAATAACTATGGGTAGCATACCATGTCCAATAAACTTTTACTCTTTCTATGCAAAATTAAAAGCAGTCTTAGTCAAGTAATGGTAGCAAAGAGGATAGCACTGTTGCCTCATAGCAAGAGGTTCCCCGGTTTGATTCTGTGTTGAGTCTGCATGACCTTCCTGTGTTTGTGTGGGTTTTCTCCGAATGCTACAGTTTTCTCCCACATTATAAAGACATGCAGTAGGTGAACTAGACACTCTAAACTGGCCATAGTTGTGAGCTTATGTGTGAGTGTGTGGTATGGAAGAACTACTGTGGTAAGGATAGCCACCTAGCAGTGCAACCTTGGCTCTAGATGATGGTCAGTGTTGAAATAACACCCCAACCTCATGCGTAAAACTTGGAAAAAGGGGTTGTGGGTGGGTGGATGAATGGATGGAATAAAGTCAAATAAAACAGGATCACTCCTAAGGGTATTCCACCACTTTCTCAAATATGTAATAATATAACAATAAAACAAACAGTTATATTCAGTAACAGAATAAATTTATTTTTATCATATAGTTTTCCACAAGAAAGGAGTTTAAAATTAAAATCTATACAATCAGATTTAACTAAAAGACATTGTCTTATATAGTTAGGCATTAAATTCAAGGGCTCAAATTCACTATCATAAGTTCTGTTATCCTAATACATGCTTCTTAAAAAAAATTATTCCCTTGACCCTACATAATTAAGTGTGGCAAAGAACTGGAAAATGGCACATTTTAACCATGAATAAAACTAAAAGCAGCAGTAGCAGTTTCCTTTCTATACCAGTATAAAACAACGGTATGTCAACATTAATAACTTGTCTGTTAAAATTAAAGGAAAAATCCAAATTCCAGTTATTTTTAAACCTTTTAAAGTACTGATGACAGCAAAAACTACTACCACAGAAATGAAAACAAGAGCATTCCTAGAATGCCAATTACACATGAAAAAAATAAACACTTTCTTGACGTTATTTTCTACAAATAATTAAAATTCTGCCACAACCACCACCGACACCTGACCTGCAACACTGAATCTATGCAACCTGGATTCAAAACACTTACGAAAATGACTGAGAAATAACATTTACAAACGGAATCGAACAAAAGACAGAAGGGTCCTTAAAATTACTACTCAAAGCTTCATATCAAAATTTTACATAGTTAAAAAGTTATATCCTATGTAACACTCATTTAGTTAAATGGGTAATATACTTTTAAACATTTTTTAAAACAAATGTTCATAACTACTACAAAGCTTGACATTTTGCACACTGATCTTCAACATATCTATAGACCATCACAAGTTCAGTTGCGGCAATGAATTCATACATCTCAGATACAAATCTTAATTTTTGGAAATGACTGTAAGATAACACTTACAAAAAATTCTGCACAAAGGCAAACAGTTTGACAGAAGGATCCCTAAAATGGATACCCGAAAAAAAATAATGGTAAAATTCCACATAGTTAAAAACGTACAACTTCGCAAAGCAGTCAGTCAGTTAAAATGGGCAGCAGAACTATATTAAATTAAAATACGCTGCACATATATAACAATCATACATAAGCTACTAAATGTAAAAAAAAAAAAAAAGAAAGAAAGAAAAAAAAAAGATGTCCATTTTTCAACCATAATAAAGCATGTTGGCTGTGTACAGTAGATAGTATCACACTACCAGGGGATAGATAGCAAGCTTCGCAGTATGCCTGGGTGGGCGGCAATGTCTTCACCATGTAAACCTTTTCATTCATTCATTCCTTACTGCACATGTGTATATCTATAAATATATATATATATATATATATATATATATATATATATATATAGATATATATATATATATATATATATATATATATATATATATATATTGAAGAACAATACCCACTAGAGATGGTTGGTGGTTGTTACGTCTGAAGAAGTGGATTACCGCGAAAGCGCTTATGTACATTAAAGATTTTGTGTTCCTGTTGTCAATAGAGTGAATTTTTATTACGGACATACCAACGGATTTATTCAGATCAAGGTTTGTGATTCCGTACCTTGCCATCTCTAGTGGGTATTGTTCTTCAACATATTTTGGGACTGGTTTCGTTCTTTGATATATATATATATATATATATATATATATATATATATATATATATATATATACCTATTTATATGGGTATGTGTGAGTGTGGATGGGTCTACCTAAATTGAGATAATGTTAGTACTTTTGACAAGACAAATAACTAAAACACAAAATATTGATGAAATCTATATTACAGAAGGGAAGAGTATATGCTCTTTCCCACTGTACTGTGATCTTGGCATTAGTATATTTAAGTAGTGGGAGGTATGGAGGAGCAGGGGGCCTTGCTACCCTTCAAAAACAATGATTTTGGATGTGTTCAATTTCTACAGATGCATTGTTTTTAGATACTTTTGATGCTGACATTATTATTAAATCAAGTTAGTCCCATATATATATATATATATATATATATATATATATATATATATATATATATATATATATATATATATATATATATATATGTGTGTGTGTGTGTGTGTGTGTCTACCCAGTATTTTAAAACTCACTGGTTATGTCCTTGCTCTAACCCTGACTAAAGCCTCATCTACTTCCATATCATTGCAATTTTCTATTCACAGTGACTAACCTCTTACACTAAAATATTTGAAAAGAGAAACTGTAGTAACGGGTCTATATCAGATCATCAAAACGGCTCATTATCAAATGCAGTAACGTCGAACTGCAAAACCCGAACCCTAACAATATCGAAACCTCAAAACAGCGAATTTTTTTCCCAGGGAAAAAATTTGCTGTTCCGAGAAACACACACACACCACAAGTACACTAAAAATCAGCAATCCACACACATACATTTAAAAGTTACATCTAACCCTACACTACACTGCACATACACTACTACCTATCCACTTAACACAGACCCTAACCCACTATTGCACACTCACCTCACCCGCGCCCTAACCCTAACTCACTTAACCCGCCCCAACCCCAAATTCTGTCACAATCACAAACTTACCTGATCC